>NC_139515.1:41832500-41915000 GCF_947247035.1 Vipera ursinii
TAATATCTCATAGATACTTGTTTCACTATCTATATATATAAATCTGTTGAAAAAATTAACTTTTTAAAACTTCTTTAATTTTCAAGAAAAACACTTCATTCAAATTTTTAATGATTCCAAACTTTATGCAGTTAAAAACTGTGTTTCCTGTTATAGTTGTTAAATGGTTCAGTAACAATTAAAATGCCACTTCTTTAGAAATATAGTTAGTTCTGAATTAGAAAGCTGCCTAAGGTTGCTTTGTAATTCACATTGCTATTACATACTTTGATTATAGAATATGTTTCCTGATTATGGTATTTCTTATATCTCAAAGGTATAAAATTATAACTGGAAAACCTTCTGGTGCAATATCTGGAGTACAGAAAGCAGAAAATGGTCCCATTGAATGGAGTCGTGATATGCCTGTTTCCTGTAGTCTTTCTAAGTAAGTTTTGTCAAACCATTGATTTGCTTACATAATTTAATGTTGATTCCAATGTCTCATAAAATCTCATGTGAATATGAAAAAAATCTTGTGTGATTTAAGCAGTTTGGAGAATAGATAATGCACAGGACTTGAAATGACAGAATCCTTTCTTTGAGTAATCCACATTGCTGAGTTATAAGTGGAAAAGAAAATTCTAGTTTACAGTAGGACTTAATTGTATTGCTTGAATATAAAAAAGTCTATGCATGACAATATTTTATTCATTCATTTACTGACCGTTTGAAGTTACATCAGCACTGAAAAAAGTGACTTATGACCATTTTTCACACTTAAGACTCATGATCACATGATCAAAATTTGGACACTTGGCAACTGGCATGTATTTATGACAGTTGCAGTGTGCCAAGGTCATGAGATCAACTTTTGCAACCTTTTGACAAGAAAAATCAATGGGGAAGCCAGATTCACTTATTACCTGTGTTACTAACTTATCAACTGCAGTGATTCACTTAACAACTGGCAAGAAAGCTCGTAAAATGGGGCAAAATTTACTTAACTGTCTTGCTTAGCAACAGAAATTTTGGGGTCAATTATGGTCATAAATCAAGGACTACTTATATAATAAAATTAGTATATTTAAGTTTGGCTGAAACAGAAAGAATGCCATCATACTTTATCCAATATAATATTTATTTTCTATGTAACCTTTTAGGGGATTGCAGGTGCTGCTTACACCTGTCCTTGCGAATATTCTTGAAGCGGATCAAGAAAAATGTTGGGGATTTGATCGTTTTTTTGCAGAGACGAGTGACATACTTCATCGGATAATTATTCATGTCTTCTCTCTTCAACAAATGACTGCACACAAAATTTATATTCACAATCATAATAAGTAAGTGCTTCTATAATTTTATTTTCATAAGTCAACTAGGTCTATGATTTGTTTGCCTTTAGATAGATCCCCCCCTTACCCCTGGCTATTTTAATGGATTGGGAGTTCTTTCTTACATGTGTTGTTTTCCCCCTTTTAACAGTACTACCATATTTAATGAACTTGTCTACAAACAGACGAAAATACCTTCACACAATCAAGAATTGATATATGAAGGCCGGCGTTTAGTACTAGAACCTAGCAGACTGGCACAAGTTTTCCCTAAAACGACAGAGGAAAATACTATAATTGTTGTAAGCAGAGAAGCTGTAAACATCATAGGATTACTCTATGAAGAAAGTATGATGGAATTATTATTTTGTTATTAAAACTTAAGCATTAACATATTTTAGTTGTATTAAATGTGTAACTCTTAAAAGCTATACTATTTTATATAGGACTGTAGCAATTATTTTTTAAATAATAATAAAATAAGAGTTTTATTGTTGTATCCCAATGTATTGCACCAATGTATTCTTAAGTAATAGCCACTTCCAATCCTATCTAACTTTTATTGAGATAAGTCAGGGTCCACTCAGGACCCATCTGATATGGGCAAAATTTTAATTCAGTTTTATTTGGAATGTATCCTAACTCAATATTCTATATTACATGTGTAGTCAAAATTACACATTTTTCACTGGAAATTAATTAATGAAATAGCAATGAGTTGTTTTTTTCCATTTCATTTGAGAAATTGTGTAGTTCTGAATTGGTACAATGTTCCATCTTCATACATTTCAAAAAGGATTCTTAATATTTATTTTGCTTTTTGGTACAATTCAAAGAATTTTCAAAATAAAAAATAAACAGTTCTGAAAATACAGCAAAATACTACAGTAAAAAAGCAGAAATTACATAAAGTAAGCAAAAGGGGCATTATTTGTGATCAAAATGGCAAGAAAGTAAGTGCTATCTTCTGATCCAAGCCCTGTTCCGGGTAGGCAACTTTGGCTCTTTTATGACTCATGGACTTCAACTCCCAGAATTCCTGAGCCAGGATGGCTCAGTTTGGAAACCTCTCCCTGTCCCTTTCCCCTCAGCATGGCTGGCTCAGGAATTCTGGGAGTTGAAGTCCATGACTCATAAAAGAGCCAAGGTTACCTACCCCTGCTCTAGTATCTCAGTTTTGTTTATATATATATATATACACACACACACACACATACATACACACACACATACATACACACACACACACACACACACACACACAAAAGAGATAGCACATGCTTTGTGACACTGTACCTTCCATCTTACAAATTTTGACAGAATATCCTGTGGCAACTCCTTACCACACATTCAATTTGAAACGTAACAGTATTACTTAATAGGTAGAACTTACAATAATACGGACATTTCTGTTGACAAAGAAATGGGTACTAGTGAAAGAAGCTTTTCACCATATGATTTTCTTTAACAAATTATATAGTTATAAGAGGATTAGTTAGAAAAACATATTCTACTTATAATGAATTCATTCTTTCCCCAAATCACTCTGTGGTAGCTTTTATAATAGTTGCCATTTTCTCAGATTATCTTGAGGATATGTTCTGGGGTTTTTCTTTTTTTTTAAATTTTGACTGTAATTTTTAATTTTCTTTTTTAACCTTCTGTTCTATTGCAGTTTTGCTTCCCAAGGTTCATCAGCGTTATGACTTGGATAGTGATGCAAGTATGGCAAAAGTAAGTATCTCAGTTAATTATAATTACATGTATAAGAATGAATACTTCAGAGCCAGTGTGATGTTACATTGCTGGGCTGGGAATGGGGAGATCCAGGTTTTAGTTCTCCCTTAAGCATGAAACCCAGTTGGGTGACTGGGGAGCAGGCATTCCTTCTCAGCCCTTATCAATGTGACAAACAAAAGTTCCTGCTGAATCATGTTTTTTAAGAACTTCACTGTAAGAACTAGGTGAGTGCAATCCAAAGTAAGCAGATCCTGCAACTAAGTGAGACAAACAAGAACAGCTACATTTGAGATGTATAGGAGGAAAATAAATGTTATTAAATGCAGATAATATAGGGTAGAATTTTATAAGTAGTAATTTTATTAGTGCTTCTTTAAAAAACTTTTAACGATTATATAATAAGAACTTGCTTGCCTTACACCTTAATCTGAACTTCTTTGATCTATTACCACTCATCTTAGTAATTAATATACATAGTCTTCAAGTTATGTTTACTTTTTGCTTTTTCCAGAGCTTGTATTACAACTTTCTAACTTGATACAGCCTCAAGAGGGAAGAGCGTCGGGCGGGAGCCGGCAGGGCAGTCCTGCACACGCGCGCACTCCCCAGCTGCTAAGGAGTGCTCCTTAACAGTCGGGGAGCGCGCGCGTGCGCAGGACTGCCCTGCCGGCTGACGCCGGACGGCTCCGCCGATGCTGCCTCAAGAGGGAAGAGCGTGAGGCGCCTGCCATGGCTCCCTGAGGACTCCTTAGGAGCCGGGGAGCGCACGTGTGTGCAGGACTGCCCTGCCGGCTCCCGCCAGACGCCAGCCTGCCCTGCTTCCTCCACAGTGAGAGGGGAGGGCGTGCCTTCCCGGGCTCGCTGACTTGCAGCCAAGCCGGAGCCGAAAGGGGCTTTTCCTTCCACCCACCCTTTGGAATAGACGCAAGAGCTCCCGGGGTCTGGCGTTTGCAAGGGGGAGGGGAAGGGGCTGAGAGGCTCTTGGGGGTGGGAAGGGAGAGTCACGTTGGAGGGGGGACTGGACTAAGGAGGCTTGAAGTTGCTTTGCAGGAACAGGGACGCTTGATTGATTTATGTACTATTTTCCGGCGTATAAGACGACTGGGCATATAAGACGACCCCCCAACTTTTGAGATGATTTTCATGGGTTAAAAAGTCATCTTATACGCTGGAAAATACGGTATGCTTGGTATTTGGTTTAGTGGATTATATTCCCATTTACCTCGTGATCTTATTTCATCTAAATATTACATTACTGTATTAATAAAATCACTGTAGCAAATTATTCACTAATGCACTTTATTTGTTTTTTTTCTTACAGATAGTAACAGGAGTTGTATGTTATGCTTGTAGAATTGCCCGAGCTTTACTGCTTTATCAAGAGCTCATGCGAAAAGGAATCAAATGGCTAATGTGAGTGATGCTATTGATCAACTCTGTTCACTGTCATTCCTGCAGGTAACAGCTCTGACTCTGAATAATTAAGTAAGAGTTGGAGGTATGGGAAGAGTCCATTGGCGGCTAATAAATTCAAATAAAAGAATAAATATTCAATGTGTGTTTTTCAGTGACTATGTGAAACCCTGGTTAAGTCAGTAGCCCATTTTAAAATGCTTATTTTAATTGTTAAAGATTATATGATGCCATGCCCATGTACTTGCAAGATGATCTTTCTGTCTCAAAATCAACATGCTCTATTTGTCCCTCAAAAGGCTGTTTTTGATCCCTACCCAACCAGGGAATGAGGGCCCAAATTACTCTCTGAGACAAGGAGAGCCTCACCTTGCATGCATTTTTCAAAGCTGTGAAAACTCTTATTCTAATATTCTATAATCTAGGGTTTGACAGTGGTTCTGAGTTGCTTCTAAGTTTCTATCGTATTTGATTATGTTTTATGATTATATAATCAGCTGAGTTATGACAGTTTGGAAGATGTAGAAATATTGTAATAAACTGTAACCAAACAGGTGCAATAATGGATGATACTACTTCATACAAAGTAAGTGATTTATACTGATTAAATTTTCCTGATGAAAGGAAACAAACAAATCAAATACCTGCTAATAACAATATCAGATTCCATATATGTTTATAAAGATTAGAGATTAAAGATTCAACCCTAAGCATATTTCTTTCAACCCATTGTTAAGTTCTGGGCTCACAGCAGTATGCATCCTTTTTTCTATTCCTAATGAGAAAGGTGAAGGGAAGTAAAATTATTCAGTCAGGAGGCCTCTTCTCAAGGCATCTGAAGGGATTTTAAGTGACAGTTCCACAAGAATTAGTTCTTTAGCTTCCTGCAGAATTGAAGAATGGGCTTCTTTGATTTGATAACTTCTGTGCATGTGCATAAAGGAAGGAATTTGGGACTTTGGCTCCATTCACTATGGACATACCTCAAATATCCCTCTTCATAATTGATATAACCTTTAAAATTGTGTGTGTGTGTGTGCGTGCGTGCGCACACACACAGAGTGCTTTTTTTAAAAAAAAAAGTGCTGGAACTCAGAGGTGCTGTCACTGGGAGCGATGCCGGTGTCTTGCTATGACGGCACCACCCGTCCTTTGCACCCCTGCGGCTCGGAGCCACATACCACGGGGATTCCCCTCCGCACAGCCACTGTGGGGATTCCCCTCCCCACAGTTGCCATGCCGTGGCCCGTGCTGAGCCCCCACCTGGAGCTGCTCCGAACCCCGACCCAGAGCTGTGTTCCTCGTGGCAGTGGTCTCCGGTGCCAAACAGCCTCTTTCCAACCACATCCAGAAAAATATGTAACAAACACTGGAATTCTCAAGGCCATGTTTGGTATTTCCCAGCAATCTGTTACTGGAAGGAAAAAGCAATCCCTGCTGTGTTACTGATCCCAGAGAAGCATTTGTATGTGTGCAGGTATCCTTAGGGTGCCATAGTTATGGATGAGAAATATTGGTTGCAAAGTTGGCATTTCTGGATGTAATACAGATATTTTGGACTTATTTTTGTTTCTTTGCATGTTTGATATTTTAAAAAAGGCATATGCTACTGACTACGCTTATGCACATATGTAACATCTTTTGCTAGGATACATGACCACTGCTTGTCCAGAATGTGAAAAGTGAAAGATTGTGACTAAGTACAATTTTAATGTACAGATAATACCACCAGAAATTATTTAATAAATGTTGTTATTGATGTTAAGCTCACCAGGGAAAACATCATATATTCTTATGTACAGTTGCAAGAAAAAGTATGTGAACCCTTTGGGATTATGTGGAGTTTTGCATGAATTGGCCATAAAATGCGCTCTAAACGTCATGTAAGTCACAACAATAGAAAAACACAGTCTGCTTAAAATAATACTACACAAACATTAGCTGTTGTCATGTTTTAATTGAACATAAGATGGAAACATTCACAGTGCAGGGTGGAAAAAGTATGTGAACCTTTGGACTTAATAACTGGTTGACCCTCCTTTGGCAGCAATAACCTCAACCAAACATTTCCTGTAGTTACAGATCAGACCTGCACAACGATCTGGAGTAATTTTGGACCACTCCTCTTCACAAAACTGTTTCAGTGTAGCAATATTCTTGGGATGTCTGGTGTGAATCGCTCTCTTAAGGTCATGCCACAGCATTTCAATCGGGTTGAGGTCAGGACTCTGACAGCCACTCCAGAAGGCGTATTCTGTTCTGTTGAAGCCATTGTTTTGTTGAATTACTTGTACGCTTTGGGTCATTGTCCTGTTGCATCACCCATCCTCTGCGGAGCTTCAGTTGGCAGACAGATGGTCGTACATTTTCCTGCAAAATGTCCTGATAAACTCTGGAATTCATTTTCCCATCAATGACAACAATCCGTCCAGGCCCTGAGGCAGCAAAGCAGCCCCAAACCATGATGCTCCCTCCGCCATGTTTTACAGTGGGGATGAGGTTTTGATGTTGGTGTGCTGTGCCTTTTTTTCTCCACACATAGTGTTGTGTGTTTTTCCCAAACAAGTCAATTTTGGTTTCATCTGTCCACAGTATATTTTGCCAGTAGTGCTGTGGAACATCCAGGTGCTCTTTTGCAAACTTCAAACGTGCTGCAATATTTTTTTTGGACAGCAATGGCTTCCTCCTTGGTGTCCTCCCATGTACTCCATTCTTGTTTAATGTTTTCCTTATTGTAGATGTGTCAACAAAAATGTTAGCATGTGCCAGAGATTTCTGTAGGTCTTTAGCTGACACTCTAGGATTCTTCTTCACCTCATTAAGCATTATGCGCTGTGCTCTTGCAGTCAACAGGACAACCACGCCTAGGGAGAGTAGCAACAGTGCTAAACTTTCTCTATTTGTAGACAGTCTGTCTTACCATGGACACATGAACATCAAGGCTTTTGGAGATACTTTTGTAACCCTTGACAGTTCTTGATCGTAGGTCTTCTGAGAGCTCTTTTCTGTGGGGCATGGTTCACATCAGACAGTGCTTCTTGAGACCAGTAAGCCCAAAACAGGTGTGTGTTTTTAAAGGGCAGGACAGCTGTCAGCAACACATCCAATATCATCACACTGATTGGGGTCAAGGTTGGCTCACTCCTGGCTCCAATTAGCTCTTGGAGAAGTCATTAGGCTAGGGGTTCACATACTTTTTCCACCCTGCATTGTGAATGTTTCCATCTTATGTTCAATTAAAACATGACAACAGCTAATGGTTGTGTAGTATTATTTTAAGCAGACTGTTTTTCTATTGTTGTGACTTACATGACGTTTAGAGCGCGTTTTATGGCCAATTCATGCAAAACTCCACGTAATCCCAAAGGGTTCACATACTTTTTCTTGCAACTGTATATAGTAGGTTAATTATTTAAAGACTGAAGTGCAACATAACTAGATTCTAAATAACCTATTTTTCAAAACACACAACAGTCCAAACAGTAAAAGTAAAGTCCAAATTAAGAATATTTCATTCTTAAGAATTGTTTAATTTAAAGTGGTTTAGTTGTAATAGATGATTATAGATTCAAAATAGTTTTCAAGAGTGTACAAAAGATACTATTTTTTCCTAGCATCAGCTAAATTAGACATATTACATTGAGAAAAACATTTCTCATTTCTTTCCTGTTACCTTTATTGATTTCATTGAAGAGTTGTTAACATAGGAAATAGATTATTTTGTTATCTAATTTTAGCTTCCAAAAGACAGAAGGAGATGAAAAATATGAGGTTCTTTCCTGTTGGCTTTTTTGAATTATCTGTTTTAGATTCTAAAAGTTTAGTTCCTAAAGAAGTAACCTTGTAAATAATTTTAATGTCCTCCTCTAGTGCAGGGTAGGCAACCTTGGCTCTTTTATGACTCAAGGACTTCAACTCCCAGAATTCCTGAGCCAGCATGGCTCAGCTTGGAAACCTCTCTCTTTTCCCTCAGGATGGCTGGCTCAGGATTTCTGGGAGTTGAAGTCCACGAGTCATAAAAAAGGGCCAAGATTGCTTACTCCAAAAGCCAATAGAGGGAGCTTCTTTTTTTTTTTTTTTTGCAAAAAAAGGTGCGTGCTATGAGAAAAAAAGCTGTGTGTGTGTGTGTGTGTGTGTGTGTGTGTGTGTGTGTGTGTGTGTGTGTAAATATATATATAAATATAAATAGAACGTCCCGCATTTCTTCGCGTGCTTGCAGGATCAGAAGTTGTTTTTTTATTCATGGTTGCTCCCCTGGTGAGCATATTTATTTATTTATTTATTTATTTATTTATTTATTTATTTATTTATTTATTTATTTATTTATTTATTAGTTTTTATAAACCGCCCTTCTCCCGAGGGACTCGGGGCGGTGTACAGAGGAAGGAAGGTCTACAGATGAACAATAAAAAGTAATAAAAACAATATTGAAAACAAACTGGGACCCCAATTAACGCTATCATGCCAGGCCGGACTGCTGGAACAGGAAAGATATACACATCAGGAAGCTGATTACCCAGCCACATTTGTTTTGTACCTCCCCCCCCCTTTTTTTTTTTTGGTGGACCCTGAGCCTCTATCTCAAGACATGTTGTGGATTGAATAAAAAAACTTCTGATCCTGCAAGCACACACAGAAATGTGGGACATTTAGAAACACTACAGCCGTTTGAAGTCAATAGACCAGTGACCCGCTCAATGAGCAGGGTGCAAAAGCAGCCGGCTATATAGGCAAACTCCCAGATCTCCTATTCTTGCTCTGACGATGTTGGCAGTTTGGCCGATGAAAGCTAAGTGTTTTGCATATTAAACAGTTTGTTTATTTTTCTATCCTGGTGCTAGATTCTTTTCTTTCATACATACATACATACATACATACATATTAGTCAGAACATATATTTATCTCACAATATAAAATATTAAAATAGTTGATGTAATGTGGATACAATGATTCTTGTGGTATATTTAATATTTTCAATTTTAATGTTCCTAATTACATCAATAGTACTGGAGTTTATTAATTACCTTAGTATATTAAAATTAGGCAAGCCAAAAATATATTTCACATTTTTTGAGGGGGGCGGACTGAAAAGGTGATTCAGTGTTCTGGTAAATTGTATTTGAAGAGAAAAAATTTAATGAGGAATATAATGGCTTGAACTGATAATGTTAGCATACTTCAGTATTCACAATTCACAGTCCTCTTATCACATGTCTTAAAGACTTATGGCGTGAGTACAGCAGTCTACAAAAATCCAAATATGTGTCATGTATGAAAAGTGATACACTTGTTCTTTCTTGAACCTGGGATTGTTTCAGCAAATTAATTAAAACTAAAAGGAAACTCAAGCTGAAGATTCAAAAGAATGTCCTGATATTAAGAATGGTTAAGTAATAAAAACTTAAGAGTAGTAATAGAATAGTACAATTGGAGATGTCACACAGCAACCGGACATCTCTTTAGCTCCAATCTCACTGAGCAGGAGATTGTACTAGATTACCCAGGTCACTTTGTGTTTGTTGTATTCTTTTCATTCCTCACTCCCTCCTCCTCTGGAGACTGGTGATAGGCATTTTAATTTTTCCATAAGACCAAGAAAAAATTTCATAATGCTTTTATCTCTGTGTCTGTTGATTCAGTTGCTATGTTTTCTAGTGAAATCATCAAAGAAGAATACAATGAAACATTCCACAAAAAGACAGAGGTTGCTATCAAGCTGGAATGTTGCAATAGAAATACAGAAAAAGCTATGAAAATGTGAGTATTTCTATTTTTTAAAGCAAGAAAATTAAAGTGCTGCTCTTGACCACACAAATGCAGTACTAGCTAACTGATTATAAAATCAGTGTAATATCCCAGAATTGTATGGTTGGAAGGATCCAAGGATGCCAGCCAGGCCTGTTGAATGCAAAAATCCCAAATAAATCATTCTCAAAAGATTTTGGTCCAGCCTTAGCTCAAATACAAACACATCTAATGGAAAGCCAACCATCTGTCTGGATAATCGGTTCCATTGTAAAATTTCTATTCCACTATTGTTGATATCTCCCCACCCCTGAATGTTTGGTTATATTCTACATCCTTTAGTTCTATTATTCCTTGCCTTAAATTCCCATGATTCTTATTTGCTGCCATTTTGCTTGGACCATTAGTAGTTCAGATTCTAATAGAAAGTTTAAGCTTGCAATAAATCTTTATACTCATTTGAACTGCCTGGATCTCCTTATTTACCTGGTGCTTAACAGTTTGTCGACAATACTAAGAAGAAAGATCTATGAACATACATGTGAACTTACAGACATCTCTCCAATATCTGTCCATGCATATGTATATTGATGGTGGGTTAAGCATGGTGGTTGTGCACTACTATAGTGTTTGTTGCATGATAAATCTATTTTGATCTGATTTCCAATACAACCAAAGCAATTATTTTGAGTTGCATTTTGACACAATATATTGTTTTTTTGTTTTACTTTTATTAAAGCCATTTTACATAATTGTCCAGGTTGTAGTTACTCATGTTGAAATCAGAATATTTGGACCCTAGCTTGCTGACAAAATTTATGGAAAAAGCTTTGAAACTAGACAGCATCAGTGGAACATGATCATCACATGGAATTCAGTGGTTTTTTTTATTTATTTGTGTTTTGGAAGTTTTGTGAACCAAGAAAACCTGAGCCAGAGAAGAGCAGAGTAAATCATATGGCAGATATTATTTCAGTAACACAATGATTAATCTGCTAACATAAAATATTGAACTAATATTCAGCAAAACTGCTGCTTATGTCTAATGAAATTTCTGCACTGGTTTTTTATTGCCAAATTAGAGCCATATATAACTTGAGCAAGACTTTTAAAATAATACTAGCAATAATGCACACACATGAATTTTTCCAATTATATCCAAAATTATTATTCAAGAATGTTACATTTAAAAATGTGATATTGTAAACAAAATTATAAACCATTATTCATTTATTTTGTGCTTGTTTTCTCTTTCTGTGAACAGATACAAAAATGTGGCACCATCAGAAGTGGATGACATTTTAGACATACACTCAAAACTGTTACTGGTAAAACTTTCTATTACAATATTGTAGTGCACAATAGAGTTTCAGGAGCACTGAAATTTACTTGCAAAGGATTTTTTTTAGTTTTTAATAAGTTTACACACATTTGTATATATTTAAATTTATTGTATTTTTCTAGCTTTCTAGTTCTCAAGGAACAATAGAGAGCAGTCTTCAGGATATCAAAAACAAGCTTTCTCCTAGTGGTTTACTATCTGACAGCTGGACTAGCCAAGATGGTACACATCCAAAAGATAGAAAGTTAGTAGAATTTCCATTCAGTTTTAATTGTTTATTTAACTTTTAAATCCTGGTGTGAATAATTGTTTAGAGCATAGGAGGATTTTCAATTAAAAGCCAAAATGATGCTTTGGAATGTACAAGGAGACCTTTTGGGTGCCCTGCCATTCTGTTGGAGGGGAAGGAGAAGGGTCTGGGGAGAGTATTCTTTGCATGCTTCCGCTTTGCTGTAACAGCATGGGAATTAGGGAGGGGGATCATCTTCAGACACAAGATGGACTGCCTCTCAGCCGGTTCCAGCCTGACTCCAAGGTCGCTGCACCCTGAGAATGACCTGTTACCAGGCTTGTACCTCAGCACTCTCAAAAAAACCTTGTGGCAATATATTGGCTGCTGGTGGACTGGTCAGGGGTGTTTGGGTTTTGGAATGGGAGGAATAGCTTTGTGCTTTGTGTGGGACTGTTAGATTCTGCTTGTTGCAACCACTTTCTCTCAGTAAAAGTTCATTTGATTAACCTTATGGAGTCAAAAGTTGTGCTTTCTTGAGAGGATCAGCTGGGGCAGGTCCGTACAGACATGTTTGAAGCTTCTTAAAGGAGTTGTATCTTTTCCTGGGATTGCTTAGCTATTTTGAATGGTTGCTGGATGTTTCTTGGGAAAAAAATATTTTGTTTAAGTTGCAAAAAGTGCCAGTTTCATATCCCGGCAGCTTAAAGTCATTGTTTGCCTTTGAATTAAAAGCATTGCACAACAGGATTATCTATATTTTCATTTTATTCTGTTTTCTTCTAGCCCAGAAAGATTACAAGTCCTACTGACTTCCATAACTGATATTTATTATCAATTTAAAAAAGACAAAGCAGAAAGAAGTAAGTGGTTTCAAACTATTTTTGTTTTTGTTTTAGCTTCAGTTAATTACAAAACATCCTTAACTTTCTGGGTTGACTTGATTTTACAGAAATTTTGAAAGCAATTCAGCATTCTCTTGAGTAGAAGTGCAATTCCAATAAAGAACACTATTGAGAATGCCATATTGTCAGGAAAACAAATGGCCGTGGAGTTTTCAATTGAAATAGTATACGTGACCAGATTCATACTATCATATTTGAGACACATTAAGGGGAGACCCAGTCTCTTGAGAAGTCCATTATGCTGGCTAAAGTGGAAACAAAAAGAAGAGGAGAATCACCAGCAAAATGGGTGGATTAGATTATAATAGCAGTGAATACACCATTAAAATCCCTAAAAATCCAAGTTGAGGACAGATCATCTTGGAAAAAGTTAGTATGGACACACAGAGTTGACCCCAACTTGCTGGCACTGAATCAGTATATTAGTAAGGAGAGTTTAATTGCATGAAATAATTTCTTGGCCATCCAATCTGATTTAAATGGTTCCTTCTTTAGGACTTCCTTATAATGAAGAGCAAATTCACAAATTTGACAAGTAAGTCCATTTGTTTTATAAGGATTTTATACTTGTATTGTTCTGTATTTTCTTTGTTTGTTGTCTTCAACAATATAATTGGGGGAATAAGTTCTGTGAAGCTAGGGATGAAATGCCAAGTGGATGCCTTTGCTCTGCGTAATATTCCTTTACTCAACAGCCTTTTGTACTGTGTCCATATAAAATACAAAACATATATAAGGAATGAGCATGTCTATTGATGTATATGCAAAGATTAGAATGAGTCCTCTGTATTTTACAAATCTAGGCCTCATAACACTACAGAGTTTTAGAAAGAGTGATGGGGGAAAAATACAAATCAGCCATTGAAGAAAAAGCTGGCTGTTATGCAACTCTGAAGGTTTAGAAGTCTTCATATACATTTAAGATTTATTAAATGATAAGTTATTAATAAATTTAAACACAATGGTTAAAATTCTTTAACTGGAAAATATTAACATTCTAAAACATTCAACCAAACAGGAAAATGATTAAAATATTCTTAAAAGCTTTTAGTTTATTTGAGTTTTATAGCATGCATACCCTTTTTCATGGATTAATTTATACTTTATATATAATCGAGAAGGGCACAATTGATCTGTCTTGAAAGATCCAGTGGTTCACACTAAGGCCATTTACAGCCAACCCATTATGATGAGTTCATTCAAAATAAAGCAGTGCTATTTGCATTAATTTGAATATAATGGAAAGGACAGACTATACAACATATTAAAATATGTTATTTGACCACGCTGACCTAATGTATTCTCTCTATATATAAGAAGGTGAATAGCTGAAGCGTTTCCTCTTTCTTGAACTTTAGCTACATGCATGTTCTATGGGTTTTTAAACTTTCAAATAAATTTGGAAAATTAGTACCTTAAAGCATTCTGATTCTTATTTCTGGGTGTTATAGGCAAAAACTGTTTTTGCATGCCACAAAAGCCATGACTCTGTTCAAGGAAGAATGTGTCAACAAATATGAAACCTTCTTAGATAAGGCAGAGGATTGGATGAGGCAAGTTGCTCCTTTTCTTGAGTAATATTTAACATTAGTGTATTTTATTATAGCAACATATTAACAAAAATTATATAATACTTTCATATAAATTGTATTTCTTTCCAGAAAGATGCTTCTTCTAAAGAAACAGTTACTAGGTCTTAGAAAACTATGCTTTGATATTGAGGAAGAGGTGTCCAAATACCAGGACTATGTAAACAAGGTGATGTTCTCCTTAATTATTCAAAATTAATAATAGCCTTTTCCACTACACCTTGAGTTTTTATTGTATGCATTACAGGCCCTAATACTGACTTGATAATTTTGCTCATCTTTTGTTAAATGAAATGTTAAAACAAAGAAACATTTAGCAATGTTTTAATATGGAAAAATATCCAATCATTACTACACTGTATTTTTCTATAATGTAATTGGGGAATGAGCAGTTTGCTTGGAAATGCCAATAACATGATTAGGATCAATACTTGAATTAATAGGCTATGTAAAACAATAGTAATAATCAGTGATAAGTGTCCAGTGATATTACCAGAGTAGAATACTTTTGTATCCTTCAAATCCAGTGATTACTTATAGGAAATAAATGTTTGTAATATGGTGGTTTTAAAATTTACATGGATTTATGCATTCATTGCAGTTAGATGAAACATTGCCCCATAAGATGTTAGCTGCTTCCAGTGGGATCAAACATACATTTAATCCAGTTTATCCCAGTTCAAATACTTTGGTGGAAATGACTCTTGGGTAAGAATTTTTATTTGAACAAATAGGAAACTTTTATATGCTTTCTTTGTTATTATGATTATGCTAAAATTTAAATTGATTGATCTTGCCAGTTTCAGATGTTCTATGTCAGGAAAGTCTGTTCTCTAACTTGTGATCTGTTACCACCTGGCTTGCGACCAGTTACCTGAGGCATCATTTTCTCCCAGTTGTTTCTACTCACCCAATCCAGTCTGGCAGGAATGTCTGCTGGTGGGGACTAGGAGGTGCGCCTTTTTGCCATGGTGCCTATCTTCTGGAACATTCTCCCTGATCCTATTTCCCTTTCATAAGACCTGGTTACATGCCTGCCATGGGGCCCAAGTGTGTTAACGGCCCTCCTGATTGTTTTAACATCTATGGTTATAATTGTTTCTCAGCTAACCCAGAGAGAGTCATCCTTGTCGGAGATAGATGGTAATAGAAATTGAATAAATAAATAAACAAATAAATACATATTATAGTTACCAGATTAATTTGCATTGCAGAAAGAGAGGTGGGACTGACTTTAGACATCTGGGAGGGGGGTTGCCCAGCAATTTGTAGAGAATTGCATGTATCTTCTCTGTTTTACTCTGTCATCTTGCAAATTATTAAATTATTATCTAGCCTATCCATTTTAATAATAACACTCAGATGAATAAGGATAATGGTTCAGACTTTATGGTTCCTCCCTCCGGAAGTATCACTGTTGTATATGGGCATTTATTTTTTTTCCTATCAACTTTTCCTAAGGCACTTCTACTACAGTGTTCAGTGAATAATATCAGAAATATTCCATAATTATTTTATTTATTAATTATTTTTTATTTATTAATTTGTTTACAGTATGAAGAAACTGAAAGAAGAAATGGAGGGTGTTGTTAAAGAACTAGCTGAAAATAATCATCTTTTAGAAAGGTTAGTTATCCATACCACGCTGTAGCATATATCCAGTGAACTATGAAGCCAGATTTCCAGGGAATTATCTGAATGGAATGCAAAACCACAAGGGGAGAGAATTGGATGAGAAATAAGGCTGTTGGAAAAGAGAGATATTTGGAGTTTCCCCAGATGCTTGAGTAAATGTTTATTAGGACAGAATATTTCTCCATAACATTCAGAGTAGTTTTCTTCTACCAGTAGTTCAATAGGTATGCAAAGAAACAATGGATTAAATTGAGTGAGTATGTAGTCTCAGGATAGAGGAAAACCACAGGTTTTCCAAAATTACAATTCTTGTAATCTTATATCTGTTATCTACAGTGATACCTTAGTAATCATTGTTAATTGGTTTCGGGAGATACAATAAGTACCAAACAAATTACGTGACTTACCATCTGACCTTTTGTTTTTAGTGGGAAGGACTTTCTGTCTGTCTCTTTTCTTGTCTTGCTGACCTCCTCAGCATAGCCAACTTCCTGTCTGCCCTATGTGGCCATCTCCTGCTTCCTTTTGCAGCAACTTTCCCTGCATGGCTGACTTCCTGGCCATTCTCCACAGCCGTCCTCCTCTTCCTATTGTAGTGTGTTAAGTACCAAACAAACAAGTACCAAGGCAGCATTTTCACATCAAAATGTGTCACAGACTCAATTCAACAAGTATTGAAGCAGTCGAGTACTGAGGTGCCACTGTATAACCATTGCTTGTCAGTTATGTCTTACCAGAATTGTAATCCAAAATATCTGGAAAACACTCCAGGCTCATTTGGTACCAGCAGGGGGTTTTTTTTTTTGAGGGGGGGGGGAGTGGGGAGGCTGTAGTCATGTTAGGCTATTCATGGAAGAAAAATAGTTTGTAAATCATGTGTCAGATATAAACAACTGATTTCATAGATTTGTCCAGGTAGTTTTTTGATGGTTTGCCACAGCCACCTTATAGGATGTTTTTTTTACTTTACTATAACCCTGGGATTCTTTGACTCTCATTCAAGTATTAATCAAACTTTGCCTTACTTAACTTTTGAGCCAGAAATCTCATAAGTATCAGTGTTTTGTAAACTAGAAATATATAAATCAACCACAGTTCAATTTGAATTCAAGATTCAAAAATGGCAAGATTTGAGTCAAAACATATTGACTCAACCAAGTTTTAAGTACCGGTATATGCTATAATGAGAAAGCTCTCTGTAGATCTTTATATTTTTTTGATACAATGGAATTTTGGGGGGCAAATATAGGAGAAATAAGGAAAGAATAGATCAGCCTCCAGAATGTCCAGCAAAGAGCTTAGAGACACATTGTGCAAAATCAATGCAGAATGGGGTCAGATTCTAAATAACAACAGAAACCTTTTTTAAATATAAGATCTTACTAAAATTCAAAGAATGTACCATTCACTGACTAAATGCTTTTTTAGGCTGCTCATTCACTATTAGCCTCTTTCATGACTGTTGCACGTCGTATGTGCAACCTTTATTTAAAAGAAAAACATTTGAGATGTATGTTATTACTATGACAGATACAATACATTGACATAAAGAAATGGTCTGTGTTTATACACAAGCATACTATCTCAGACCAGTTCAGAACAGAGAGACAAATAGTAGAAAGAGAAGAGGATGGTTTATTTCTAAAATTGTTGTGAGGAACATAAAGGGGGGATGAAGAGCAAAAGGAGCGGAAGCCAGCAAAACCCAGAATTTGTACTGTAAAGCAATAGATTGAAATTTAAGACAGAATAGCAGTAAAATGAATGGATTGATGGAAATATAGAATGTCACCCAAGGAAAATCAAGCTGGACTTTTTAAAAAAACAAACCTTTCTGAATAAATTTTAGCAGAGAGAGCAAACAACGAAGCAGCCATGTTCCCTCCCCCGGATGTTCTTAATAGGCAAGGTTTGTTGAAAGGTTAATAGTCATGTGCATTTTGCTTATGGCAGAATGGAGATTTGTGGAAGTCATCAAATAACTTTTCCCAACTTTGTTCAAATGTAAACAGAATGTTTAGAAATCTTCAAAGCAAGAAACAGCAGATAATCCATCAAATGTCACAGCCTTTACCATTTTGAAAGCATGTTATTTCTTTCAAAGCTTTGCATCGCTTTAGATGTTATTTTATTTCTAAACTTGGGATTACATCTCTAAAATAGTCTGAAAGCTAAGTTATGTAATATTTATTGTTATCTATTGGTAATAACTGAATTGTGTTTTTTATTTAGATTTGGTGCTTTGACAATGGATGGTGGCCCGCGAAATGTAGATTGTATGTAGCTATATATTTACCATTATAGCTTTATTGACTTTGCATAACAAGAACATTTATATGCAGAAAGAATATACTCTATTTGCATTTCCCTCAGTATTTAACAAAAATATGTAAATATGTATATATTGTAAATCTGTAGACTTTATGTTTTGGTAATGTTAAAAGTAGTTTTAACATTTTCCATAACATCAAGGTTTTTCCCTATATAAATACATGTAGCAGTATATTGTGATTCTGAGTACACTGACATAATTTTAAAAGTCCTCCTTATTTCATTTTTATAAGTGTTACTGGAAAAAGTGTGGCCTTTTGAACTATCATGTTCTTTAAAAATGATGTGGGTTTCCTTTAAATCACCTCAAGAAAATCTCAATAATGATAATATAGAATTTCCCATTTTATTGTGAATATATATTTGTCACCAGTGACAGAAATATCTTTGGATTTTTAAATCATGCCTATTCTAGATTATTAAAATTGTAATTTTTCTAATTGGCACTTAGAGCTAAATTCATCCTTCATTTGCTAAATTGCTAAATCACAAGTGAATTGCAAACTTGTAATGTTTTAAAATTATTTTCTTTTCTTTTTCAAATTCAGTGAATCATGTTAATTTTTCTTGTTAAAATGTTAGTATGTGTTTTTAAATATAATTTTAAATCCTACCCCTAACATTATAATATGCAGATTCATAATAAACAGCTTTGGTACAGACAGTATATTGATTCCGATCATTCAAACATTCTAATAAAATATTAGAAAATTGTTTCTTTTTTATTACAGTCATACAGGTAATCCTTGACTTACAACCACAGTTGAGCCCAGAATTTTAGTTATAAGTCATTGCAGTCATAGGTCTAATGACCACGTTCGATTTTTATATCTTTATGATGATTATTAAATGAGTCATTACGATCATTATGTCGTGCAGTTATTAAATGAATCATATGGCTGTAAGTCCAAATCCAATTGATCCAATGGGCATTTTTTTCCCAAAACAGCAAAAAGCTTCATAAAACTTGTTTATGTGACTGCAGGATGCTGCAACTGATCATAAATGCTCAGGATCATGTGACTAAGAGTGCTGTGGCAGTCATAACTTCAAGGACAGATTGCAAGTAATTCTTTTCAAGTCCATTGTAGCTTAATAGCTGTTAAGCAACTAGTTGTAAGTCAAGGATTACCTGTATTATTTATTTTATTTTATTTTATTAGATTTATATACCGCCCTTTCCCGAAGGACTCAGATTTGATCATCCTAAATAAAACAGAGGTTTGCACAAATATGTTTCATGCAGATGCCCAACATACGGAGTTGGATTCAGACAGCATGGTTATACATGTTTAGAACTAATTCACTGGAAATACTGGGAGTTTATTACGTTTTATAGGAGTTCATTCTGAATAGGTCTAGACCTTTTAGAGACTGAGTGCCCAAACTGCAACCCAAACCCCACTTATTTATCGTCAGCTGCCGGATGGGTGTGGCCACTGGGTGGGTGTGGCCTACTGGGTGGGTGTAGCTGGCATGGGCATGGCCTACTGGGGGGGGTATGGCCAGCTCGACGTCACTCACGTCAGGGGCATTTGTGCGGGCCTGGGCAGGACTGGGGTAGATCTGAGGGTCTCTGGCGGAGGGTGGGTGGGACCAGGGTGAGTGCTGGGGCTCCTCCACTGGAGGAGCCTCACTGAGCCTCAGTCTATGCAGGGCGCCCCTAGATGGTGGCATAGACTACCTGGAGCCCTGGGCAGCGGAGGTAAAGTGCCCAGCCTGGCCCTTGAGCTCTCACAGCACCAGGACCACACAGCCCTGCCTACCCTAGCTGCACTTCCCTGAGGGGGTGCCCAGCTGCATTTGCCTCCTCCTCAAGGCTACTGCTTTTGTGCTTGCTCTCCTTGGTCAGGTTGCTCATGGTGGGTGCAGGAGGGCAAAGGGCATGGGTCAGAGGGAGGCCCACTCCATGCAAGGAGACCTGGCTTTGTAACCAAAGCATCATCAGCAATAGGATGGGAGACCACCAGGGGATGGCAAAAGGGCAACAGGGTTGCTGGTGGCCAAGTGCTAAGGCGGGACTTCCCTCAGACCCTCCCTCTTATTCCAATCTCCCTCCCTCCCTCCTTTTCATTCCCATCTCCTTCCTTCTTTCCTTCTCTTTCTTTCTTCCTGTTTCCTTCCCCTCCTTCCTTCCCTCCCTCTGTGTCCAGGAAGGGACGAGGGGAGGGGGAGAGGTTGGCAGCACTTCTCTCAAAGTGTAAGAAGAGTTGGAAGAGACCTTTGAGATCTTTAGTCCAAGCCCCTGCTCAAGCAGGGGACCTGTACCATTCCAGACAATGGAATAGCCAATCTCTACTTAAAAGCCTCCAGTGATGGAGCATCCACAACTTCTGAAGGTAAGCCTTTTCACTGGTTAGTTGTTTTCACAAGTCCTTAGTTCTAGGATGGTTTTCTTCTTGATTAGTTTCCATCTATTATTGCCTTCTGATGCTTTGGAAAATAGGTTGACCCCTTCTTCTCTGTGGCAGCCGTCAAATATTAGAACATTGCTATCATGTCACCACCCCTAATCCTTTTCACTAAGCTAGACACACCCAATTCCCACAAACATTTTTCATAAGTTTTAGCCTCCAGCCCCCTAAACATCCATGTTTACCATCAATTTAGACCAGATGGTCCCCCTGGTTTGGTTTATAGAACAGTGGCCAGGAGCAGAGCCTTCTCAGAGACAGCACCCCAATTATAGAACTTTCTTCCAAGGAAAATATGAACAGTGCATCACCTGTTTAGAGGCAGTTCCAAACACTGTTCAGCCAGGTGTATGTAGAACAACACCACATTTTATGGTCAAACAGCACTAAGTAAATTACTACTAATATTTTTCTTTCTTAAAATACACACTTTAAATACTGTTTTAAGCAGTGCTGGTAATGCTTTACAATAGCTATCTTTGAGAGTTTTTTTGTAAACCACCCTGGATTTCTCAGAAACATTTAATTTCGAATTAGATGTTGATTTAATAAATTAGGCAGAAGAAACAAATGTTTAAATACATCTAAATCCCACAGACCTACTGCCTCCTAGGGGCATATTGCAGAGAAAATAAGGGATTGCATTTCTAGCCAGCATAGGCCACAGGATTATGGGAACTGTGGTCCATGACACCCAAAAGACATTAGTTTGAGTAAGGCTGGATTAAATTATAAAAGTGCAGATGAGAGGAAGTAAAAGCAAGAAACTATCCACGACCCTGACAAAATAATTTTGGGGGGAGTTGACTCTTAACTTCCCATTCAATCCAAAGAGTTCTATGATTTTAGGGAGGGGATGTGGCAAGAATAGACCACAAAGCCAATCTGTGAGTTTGCTCTCTCACCTGCCTGCACATCACCTCCCCGATGCAGCACATGGCTCCAAGCCATCTCCCCAGAAGTCCTTTGCAGATAATTCAATATATTTCTTTTGGGCCTCAGTTTTCTGAGAATCGTAACGCGACTAACTCGACCCCCCAAATGGCCTCACCTTCTCACTGGCCTTCTGCAAACTGCCTGGCATCTAGTCTCGGCTTGTGCCACTGTGTGCTCCCATTTCCGTGCCTTTCATCCCACAGGCCGAGCGTGCTGTGGGGCGCTAGGCTTAACAGAATGCCAAGGCCCAAGGGAGGAAAGACGTGGTGCAGCAGAACTGGACGAGGAGAGGTCTAGCAAAGCAGGGAATGGCCACGTGTGACGGGCGAGGCTGGGAAGGGTGGGGCGGGGCAGGGTGAGGCAAATGAACTGCAGCTGCTGCTGCAAACCACCAGCTACTAAGCGTTCACTGTTTCCTGTGCGTATACCAGGAGGGGTCCCAGCCAGTTTGGGGTGGACCAGGGCTGGGGCAGTGGGGGCCAGTCTCTTGCCATTTCTGGGACAGCCCCGGGGGGCCACATTTGAGCCCTCCCCAGCCTGACACTGGCACCTGCTGCTTTGGTGGCTCCGTAGGCAGAGGTTCTCTGTCAGAGAGAAGAACTTTGCAGCTCTGCCTACGGAGCTGCCAAAGCAGCAGGTGAAGGGCAGGAGGCTCGGGGAGGGAGGGCGCTGAAGTGGGCAGTTGGGCCATTGGCAAGAGCAACATGTCTGAGCGGAAAGTGGCCTCGGAACAAGTGGGGCAGGTAAGGAATGAAATCTCCCCCCCAGAAACTGCCTTTCTTTCCTTACTTGACTCCCAGCCCCATGCCACTTCTCCTTTGCTGAACTCCACCTGCTGCTTTGATTGGCCAGCCAGCCCCCACCTCAACACCCTGCCCACCACTGCCTTGCATGGCTGACCCGGGGCTGGGCTGGCATGGGAAGGGCATGTGCCCTCCGTCCCCCAAGCATTTTGTATTAACCTGGCTTTCAGCTGCATTCCGTTTCTCCATTTGCTTCTCAGCCTTCACCACATGTTTGTGGGACTATCGGAAAAAAAAAAAAAGTTCCATCGGACTTACTTCTTGAGATCTTACGAGAAGTTAGAAAGTCTCATGGAACTTTAATTTTTTTGTCGCAGGTTAGTAAAAAAATGCTTGGGGGAGGCAAGGGCATCTGGGCGGGGGGTGGGGGCGGCAACCTACTCTGCGCAGCTTCGGCAGGTGTCTAGCAGGGGGAGGGAAGCAATTGGTCTACCACCATGCTAGCGCTGCCACGTTGCTTCTCCATCCCATCATGGGCCCCGCCCCACCCCTCTCATGAAGCGCCCTGCTGTCGCTGCTCCCCCCACCCCCATGCGGCACCTTCTTCACATCACTTCCTCCGCCGCTGTGTGGGACTAAAAATTCAATCAAGCAATTCAAACTTCTTTTTTTTGCACACGGCAGCGGAGGCCTAGGATATGCCCACAGAGAAGGCTCTGCGTGCCACCTGTGGCACACGTGGCATAGATTCGCCACCACGGGACTATAGCAGGCTACCACCTCTGCTGCCGCTATACCTGCTGGGTGAGCTACCGCTGTGTGGGTGAGTTAGGCTGCCCACCCTGGTTCTCCCTGGAGATGACTCCCGCTTTTATCCGCTTTGTCTACGCCTCCCTCTATGCTTGTCCCTATGTTCAAAAGGCATTGCATGTACCTGGATATGAATGCTGCTCCCCTAATTCTATGCTACTTCCTTGTCATAACCCATGAAGAAAGATGGCTGTCAATCAACCGTACTAGAGTCCTCTACCTGTCCATTCAGATGTTTATTTTCAGATTATGGCTTATATAAATATGTGTATGTAATTGTAAATATTCTGTCTATTTAAAACAAAGTATATTTTTATATCTAAAATCAAAAATAATTTTAGTTTCATAGGCTCTAAAAATTTAATGAACAGATTAATATTAATTGCCCAAATAGGCCCATATGATGCATTCCTTATCATTTCTTTAACCAGGTGGCAAATCTTCGTGGTGTCACACAGTAGCATTTCCTGCCTCCACCCATTCCCCCAGCCATTATTTTGGGCTAGCAAATGCTGCTTACTATATTATATCAGTTAATCTATTTTATTTACCACCATCATTATTTTATTTTATTTTTATTTTATTTCCATTTATATCCCACCCTTCTCCGAAGACTCAGGGCGGCTTACAAGCTTAGCAGTAGCCTTCATTCTATGTATATGCCTGCTTATTAGGGCTTTCACACACACCCCAAGCGGCATTATTACAAAGTCAGCTTAATTGCCCCCAACAACCTGGGTCCTCATTTTACCTACCTCGGAAGGATGGAAGGCTGAGTCAACCTTATTGTCCATTTTTTCAGATTGACTTATTTCCCTGCAAGCATGGCTTTGTTAGTATTTGTTAAATTATGCAAGTGGGAACTTGCAGTGTTTTTTAATTCTGGGCAAGTAGCCTGGCACTCTTCAGGACTTAATAGTCCAATAATGGGAACACTGTAATGCTGTAAAAGATGTTATGGCTTTCCCTTCTATTCCACACATCTATTAACCATCTTAGTTGGGCTGTATAGATTTCTAGAACTAAGGCTTATATTTGCTATAGGATGATGTTTTGGAGATAGTTGTCACATTCTGGAAGGGAAAAAATAAATTTTCTTTTATTCTTGATAATTTTTATATAATGAAGAGATGAGATAATTCATTTTAAAAAACATAGTGTATATTCTCCCTTCCCATAGACACAATACAAAAGAAAAAAAGTTAAGACTTTCAGAATCTGCTTTCAAAAAGTAGAAACCCAGTCTTTACTTACACAGATTTTTATTTTTATTTTTGAAGAACAGAATTCATTATATGTAGAAAACCTGTTCCAAATCTTCACCACTACTTTGATCCTCACAAGCAAAGCAGTCGGTGTTTGTGTAGAAAAAAGAAACATGGTGGAGAATAAGCTTTTTACATGAAAATACATGAGCTGAAAGAGATGTAAAGATAGCAAGGTTTTAAAGTTGCAGAATTTTGTGTAATATTTGGTTGCAAGAATAAGAAAACACTAGTGGAGAGCAAACTTACTGCATGAAAATAAACGAGATGAAAGAGATAAAGATAGCAAGACTATAAAGTTGTAAAATTGGCTGTAATATTTAGTTACAAGAATAAGCAATAAAAGATTTTGCTAGAAAGAACAGGATAATTGTAGTATGATAACAATAATAAACAGAAACATTTATGTTATAAATACTGAAAGAAAAGCTCATGCCAAGCTTATGGAGTTATTTCTCAGCCTTTTAAATATTGACTCTTGAACTATTCTAGTGTGTTTCCAGCTAACTTACTAAGTCAGCAATCCCTAAAGCAGCTCCTGAATAATTGGGCACATTACTGAAAAGCTAAGTAAAAAAGAGACCTGGCTATAAAGAGAGTGCAACCAATACAGCTCACAATTTCACTGTCTACATTTATGGATAAAGAAGAGTAGAATGATGTGGATCCTTCTAAATGTCCTGCATATAATGATGATGATAATGATATCCATTCAGTCGAGTCTGATTCTTGGCAGTTTTATAGGCCAGGTCTCTCCACATCTTCTGATCTTGCACTACTTGAGTTTTTCTATGCTCTGGCTGGTGTCAATTTTCATAGCGTCCAGCTGTGTTCTTTGATGGCCTAGTTTCCTTTTACCGTTAACTCTTCCCAACATAATTGTTTTCTCCAGTGAATTCCCTGCATGACATGACTAAAGTCAGTGAGATGCAGTTTTGTGATTTTGTCTTCTAGTGACATGTCTGGGGTTATACACTCCAATACTTGCTCGTTCATCACCTTTGCTGTCTAAAAAATATATAGGTTGCCAGGCTGATGTCCTTGTTTTTCCATATTCTGTAAGCAACCTATCAAATAATGCTCAAGAAATATTGACTCGGTATGAAAAATATAATTAAGTCATTTTGTGAAGTACAGATTATTTCAGTTGTAAACTTTATCATGGATTCCCTGGAGGGAAAAATTGTATTTAATGATCATCCTTTCTTTTCTCTGGGGATTCCTTATAACTTGTCCTTAAAGGCTGCATAGGCTTTCTTGAACCACATGGCACCTTATTTGTCCTTTTATTCTACTGTATTACTTCTTGCTCACTATTGTGTTCTGTTTGGAATGAGACAATTCACCGCAGCCATCTCGCCATTGCCAACCTGATGTGGTCATCTCGACACAGCCAACTTGCCGGACAGCTCTCCATGGCCAACTTGCCACAGAAAATTCCATGTATGATATGATAATTCAATAAATGTTGTCTACCACATTTTGTCAATGGAAACAATGTCAAAGAAACAGTGGAGGGTAATCTTTATCGCATTGAGTTATTCCATGTGGAATTTTCTGTGGCAAGTTGTACCACAGGAAGTTGGCCATGGTGAGTTGTCCTGTGGCGAGTTTGCCACAGTGAGATGACTGCAGCAAGCTGTCCTAGAGCTTATTCTGTTTTCTCTCTAAACCAGCTCCCAAATAATTGGGGATATTACTGAAATTTGCCTCTTTAACTGACTGTTATTATGGCCATTTCACAGATTCTTAACTCTGCTAAGGGATTAATGCCAGCACCAGCGTAGGTTTCTGAAGTACAGATAGTCAACTTACAACAGTTCATTTAATTACCATTTGAAGTTACAATGGCACTGAAAAAAGTGACTTATGACCATTTTTCACACTTATGACCATTGCATCATCCTCTTGGTCACATGATTTATATTTAGATGGTTGACAACTGACTCACATTTATGACAGTTGTACTGTCCCAAAGTCATGTGATCCCCTTTTGTGACCTGACAAGCAAAGTGAATGGGGAAACCAGATTCAGTAAGCATGTTACTAATTTAAGAATTGCGGTGATTCACTTAAATGTGCTGAGAAAAGTCGTAAAATAGGGCAAAGTTCACTTAACAAATTTCTTACTTGGCAACATAAACTTTGGGTTCAGTTGTTGTAAGTTGAGGACTACCTATATCTCTTCATTGGTTGAAAACATCAGGTTTTCAATATGCATTGTAAAACAACTTACTCTCATGAGATATATTTCCTCTGCTACCAGTACACATTGTAAAGTTGTATTAATATTCATGTTCTGATGGATATTTGAATATTGGTGGCTTGCCTTTGGCATTCTTTTTTGTTTAATGCAGATTTTTGATGATTTTAGTTTTAGTTTATATGTTTTAAAGTTACTGAATGGTAAGGATTTTAACCAAAAATTTGCCTGTGTGCATAGCAAGCTTTTAACACTTTTATTGTATGAGCTGGAGATTGCACAATGTACAAATGGTTGTACTGTAATAAATAAAATTATTCAACTGGTGCATTCTGTCCTCAGTATATTCCATCCCACATTACTACGAATTTAAATGGAACATTGTATTCTGATTTTGCTGAAGCTTTCTATCAGAAAAAAATAAAAAAATGCTGTAATAAAAATGTTAATCCTATAAATGGCATCTCAAAATGAAATTACTATATAATTGCCTTACAACAGTTTACAGTTTTTTATGTTATAGTTCCCTTTTGTGCATCTATATTTGCAACTTTTTATATACTACATTCCAGAATGACTCCCAAGTGATTTACAATATAACATTAAAAAATAGATTGTCATCCCACTAAAAAGTAAAATAAAGGTATACCACAAAGCCCATTCTAGGTGTCAGAACCCACATCCTAAGGGGGCTGTTTCTAATTCTAATTCTAACTTTATTCTTTCTATTCTTCTGGGTTCTGCCATGCTCCTGTAAGGGAGGGGGGAAATGCTGTGGGCTGTTTCTTTGTTTCTCTATTGCTACAATGTAACTTTCACTGTCTCTGCATACACACTCTTTGAACTGTCTTCCCTTGATGTCAGCTGGAAGGGGATGGGGGAAAGAAAGAAATGCACCTCTGGGCACTGGCTTATCTCCTCTTTCAGAAGAGAAGGTGCGAAGACCCAACAAACATCGCTACAAGCCTGAGACAGTCTGGCGTTATCAGCTTTTTCCCACAACGGACCTAACACCTGGGGATTGGCCCATTTGAACTGACCAGATGAACTATTGGGGTGGGGTTTGCTTGGGACACTTTTAACCTATTGATCTGAGTGGGAAACTCTCAGATCCTGTCTATTGTGCCTGCTATCAGCTTCTCCTAATAAAAGTTCCTTTTGGAAGAAACTGCTTCCACGAGTTCTGCTTTCTTAGGATGAGGTTTTGAAGTGGGCCCTGGCACTAGGTAAGTAATCTCAGGTGTTGACTGTGGTATCTGAGAACTGTTTTAATGGCCCTTTTAAGCCATTAGCAAATAGCAAAGAGCTGTTAAAATTTTAACCTCATCTTTAAACAAAAGGTTATATTCCACAAGGAAGAGACTACAGCACGAAAACATTGTTTCTGCCCCCAACATTTTCACAATGGGGGGTTGTTCTTTGAGTTTTCCTTCTGGGGTAAGTGATGGGATGGGACAGTTCTAAGTAAAAGGAGATACCTCAGAGCAAAGCTGTGCAAACCTTTAGAGGTTAAATTCAGCACTTTGAGCTGAATCCCAAAATTTTATTAAAAGCCAACGCAGGTGTCAATGCAGGTGTTATGTGGTAGTGGTAACTTGCCCATTTTGCAGTGACTGGAGCTTTCAAGTTGCCTTGGAAGAAATTACCACTGAAGAAATTAAAACCAGTACTTTTTTCCTTTTTTTAACACAAAGGTAAAGGTTCCCCGCACATGTGTGCTAGTTGTTTCCGACTCTAGGGCCCGGTGCTCATCTCCGTTTCAAAGCCAAAGAGCCAGCGCTTGTCCGAGGACGTCTCCGTGGTCATGTGGCTGGCATGACTAGATGCCAAAGGCGCACAAAATACTGTTAACTTCCCAGCTTAGTGGTCCCTATTTTTCTACTTGCAGTTTTACGTGCTTTCAAACTGCTAGGTTGGCAGAAACTGGGATGAGTAAGAGGTGCTCACTCTGTTATGTGGCACTCGGGATTCGACCCGCCAAACTGCTGACCTTCTGATCAACAAGCTCAGCATCCTAACCCACTGAGCCACCGCGTCCCGTTTTTCCCCTTTTTTTAACTATGTAACAAAATACAAAAATACAAAAGCAAATAGTAAGACACACTGGGGAGGAAAGGGGGAAGTGGAGAAGGAAAAAAGAAAAAAGGCATTGACTTCCGACTTCCTCTGTTGCAGTAGAAGGAAGCATTAACATCAAACCGTAACTTTTTACTTTTCCATAATATTATAAAGTAGCCATTTCTATATCAACAAATGAATCTAACCAGTAAAACCAACCCCCCTTTTTTTAGTCATCAAGTTTTTGACACCTGGTGGTACTCAAATATTGTGTACAATCTGAAAAGGTTGGAAAGCCCTGCTATAAGCCACCCCCAAGAGATCTAAAAAGACCAGAAGAGTTGTACTATCCTCAAATAATTGCACAATCCTCCTCCAGTTCCTAACATTTATCAGAATGACTGATCCAGTTTCACTCCCATACCTAAGCCTGAATCTATATCAAAAGGGTCCTGATAATCCATTTCTCCAATGGATTCTCTACTTTCCCAACAAGGGGAATTGGCAATGGGTTTTAACTGGCCAACATTACCAGATCAAGAGAAACCACCTGAGAACTTCCAGTTAGCCATCATGGCGCCACGGATGCTGTAAGAGAGCTCCGTCTTTCACGTCCAAATTCGTCCCGCTGGGGGACCCTGGAAAGGGTTCAAAGTCGCCTTGTAGGGGCGAGAAGCAAGGAGGGGACCCTCGTTTGATCGCAGGAGGGCGGCAGCCCTCCAAACCGGCAGGGGGAAGACCAACCATAGCAATATGGCTCATCAAAATCACTAAGCACCTTTAAAGCAACGCGGATGAAACTGGGTGAGATCTGATTTTCTCTTTAAGACTTTAAATATTGTTTCCTGTAAAAGCTGCCCAAAGGATTTTTCACCCTGTGAGGAGAGAGGGAAGGGAATTTCTACCCCACCCTCTAAGAACAGCGGTGACTAACTATCCAGGGGAAACAGAGCAACTATAAGAACAATTCTAATCTAATTGGATATTTATTTATTTATTTATTTAATTTAATTTATATACCGCCCTTCTCCCGAAGGACTCAGGGCGGTGTACAGGGCAATGTAATAAAATACAATGTACAAAAATTAAAAATATTAAATACTACAGCCCTATTCAATAAATTAATACAAAACTATAAAATACCCCTAAACCCATCAGACCAGGCCGGCTTTTTCAAATAAATGTGTTTTTAGGTCACGTCGGAAGGAGCGAAGGTTGGGAGCCATCCGGAGCTCAACCGGTAGACGGTTCCAAAGGTCTGGCGCGCCCACAGAGAATGCCCTCCCCCTGGGGGCCGTCAGTCGACACTCTTTGACCGACAGCACCCTAAGGAGGCCCTCTGTGGGAGCACACTGGACGAAGGGAAGTTGATGCCGGCAGCAGGTGCTCCCATAAGTAACCCGGACCCATGCCCTTTGGGGCTTTATAGGTCATAACCAGCACTTTGAATCTTACCCGGAGGGCAACCGGAAGCCAATGCAGCTCACGGAGTAGAGGTGTTACATGGGAGTATCGGGAAGCCCCCACCACCACTCGCGCGGCTGCATTCTGCACCAGTTGGAGCCTCCGAGTAGTCCTCAAGGGCAGCCCCATGTAGAGAGCATTGCAGTGGTCCAAACGGGAGGTCATGAGTGCATGAGTGACTGTGCGCAAGGCATCCCGGTGTAGATAGGGCCGCAACTGATGCACCAGGCGAACCTGGGCGAAGGCCCCCCTAGTCACAGCTCCTATATGATCTTCCAAGGAGAGCTGTGAATCTAGGAGGACACCCAAGGACACCCAAGTTGCGAGCCCTATCTACGAGGGGTAATATCTCACCCCCCATAATTAACGATGGAATATTCTGAATTTCCCGAGAGGCCGGCACACACAGCCACTCAGTCTTGTCAGGGTTGAGCCGAAGCCTGTTCGGACCGCCTCCAGGCAACGGGACATCACATCGAGGGCATCACTGGGGTGGTTTGGGGTAGAAATAAAAAGCTGGGTATCATCAGCATATTGATGATACCCAACCCCAAAACCACGAAAGATCTCACCCAGCGGCTTCATATAGATGTTGAACAGGAGAGGCGAGAGGACTGACCCCTGAGGAACTCCACAAACGAGAGGCCTTGAGGCCGACCTCTGCCCTCCTGCCAACACCGACTGCGAACATCCCAGGAGGTAGGAGGAGAACCACCGTAAGACGGTGCCTCCCACTCCCAACCCCTGAAGATGCCGCAGTAAGATACCATGGTCGATGGTATCAAAAGCCGCTGAGAGGTTTAATAGGACTAGGACAGAGGAGCAACCCCTGTCCCGAGCCCGCCAGAGATCATTCACCAATGCCGTCTCTGTGCTGTACCCAGGCCTGAAGCCCGATTGGTACGGGTCTAGATAATCAGCTTCCTCCAGGAACAGAGGGAGCTGCTGCGCCACCACACTCTCAACAACCTTCGCCAGAAAGCGAAGGTTGGAGACCGGACAAAAGTTGTTTAAAACAGCTGGGTCCAGGGCAGGCTTCTTGAGGAGGGGTCTCACCACCGCCTCCTTCAAGGCGGCGGGAAAACTACCCTCATTCAAAGAAGCAGTTATCACTGCCTGGAGCCAGCCTCGTGTTCCCTCCCGAGCCAAATAAACCATCCAGGAGGGGCACGGGCCCAATAAACACGTGGTGGAGCTCAGCCTCCCCATAATCCTGTCCACCTCTTCTGGAGTCACAGGATCGAACTCCTCCCAGATGACATCGACAAGACCACCCATGTTTTCACCGTCAGACTCTGCCCAGTCGGAGTTCAAACCGGTCCGGATCCAAGCGATTTTGTCCAACAGATGCTGGCTAAACTCCTCGGCACGACCCTGCAAGGACTTCTCCCTCACCTCCTGATTCAGGAGGGAGCGAGTCACCCTAAACAGGGCGGCCGGGCGATTATCTGCGGATGCGATGAGGGCAGCAAAGTAGTTTGACCTCGCTGTCCTCATCGCCGCGAGATAAGACCTAGTGAAGGACCTTAGTCGCAGTTGGTCGGATTCAGACCGGCTGGACCTCCAACAGCTCCCTAGGCCCCGTCTCCAATGCTTCATCTCCAGGAGCTCCGCAGAAAACCACAAAGCCCGCTGGGATCTGCACCGGATCAGGTGCTGCATGGGTACAACATGGTCGAGTGCCTCAGTGGCTGCCTTTTCCCAGGCTTCCACTAGGGCTTCAGCCGAGCTGTGAACTAAGGCGGCAGGTGGGGACCCAAATGTATATGCTTTTGAAACTTGGGGGCTAAAAGTTTTCCTATTCTTACTGGAGAGGTTTGTTTTTATCTAAAAAAAACTTGGAAAACTATTATAAAAACTTTGGACTTAAAAAGCTTTAAATGGCATTGGTGACATCTTGTGGTGAAGTATGGTATTACAACTTGTTATTGCCTAAAAGAGACTTGGCTTGAAGCCCATACTCTAGGAAAAACTTTTGACCTTGACAGATACCACCTGTGAAAAACTCAGCTCTAAAGAAGGAACTTCTGGGCGGCATATCTGGTCTGTTTGAATTATGAATGTAAACTTACTGATTTTCAGTTATACAGTATGTGGGGAATTGCTTTCCTATTTTTTTTACATGAGAAGCATTTGTTATTACACGAGATGATGGAATACTTTGGATTATAAATTCTTACTTGGTAAACAATTTCCACTATAAAGACTTCCTACAACACGTTTGATTTTAAAGTCTTCACCTTAACACATTATGAAGAGAAAATGGATGATCAGGAAAAAAATCCTTTCTATGTTGAAATTATACACAAAACCATTCTTTCAGCTTGTGACAAAATAAGATGCATCATAAAGGAACAAGATGCCAGGTTACATATACAAACCCAGATCTTGACTATAACCAAAGAACTAACAATGCAGAAAATAACAGGAGAAGTGGAACAACTAAACACTAAGACAGAGGATTCAATTGACCAACAGATCCAGCCAACGGAAAAACCAGAAAAGGAAGTGACAAAGTTGAAAATGGAAAAGATTTTTTACATAACTCAGAAGAAATTTGAGGAAAAGGATGAAGGACAGATTGAATGGAAGATAAACCTATCAGGACAATCATGGGAAATTGGAGTAATAGGGAAGTGATCTAATGAATACATTAGATCCAAAAAAATGTAACCAAATGGTCTTTCTTATTTCAAATAATATATATAATAATAGAAGGAGAATTGTTTGATGATTCAAAAGTATTGACATGGAAGGTTAGTTGGCAAAGGAAGAAAGCCAGAGTAAGGCTGAAGGAAACTAGGGTTTTGATTTATTAGAGGGGATTTCATACTACTGATTAAAGGGTTGAATGTGGTGGAAAATAAGATAATTTTTAAAAAATAAAGTAATATTATAATTGAATAGGTAAGATGTGTAAAAAGACTAGACTTTTGGTGGAAAATAGGTAACTTTTAGAAAACAGAACAAGACTATGCAAATAGATAAGATGTGTATTTAGAATATTAGATTTTGTTATGAAAAGGGAAAAAAGGAAGAAGTTGAGATAAGGGAAACTTTGGTTACCTAAAGCTTGGAAATTATAAATACCAAATGTTAATTTGAATATTGATAGGAAATTAAAGCCTGGGGAAAAAAACCAATAACGGGACATTGTATATAAAGATTGAATGCAAACACAATTAAGACATGTATAAGCTAAAATTATTGATAAATGTAACAAAGATGGTTTTACTTAATAAGTAAATAATAATAATAAGAACTATACTAGCCTAACATGAGATAGTAGATATTAAGGGAAAAAGAGAGGAAATATCTGATGTTGTAACTTGAGATTTGTATTAAACATTTATGTATGTTATTGATTTATTGATTAACCCAGTTACCACATTGCTTTTTAAATGTTTAATTGTAAAATCAGAAAACTAATAAAATATCATTTAAAAAAAGAGAAACCACCTGAGGGAGCCTTTCTCCATAAGAAGCATTGATAATTTGAATCAGTGTTATCTGGAGGGGTTCAAGATGAATAACAGAGTAGAATAACCGAATACAGGTGGGCTGTATGACGTGTGTGAGTTCCGGCACCTTTTTTTTTTTTTTACAAAAAAAGCACAGATTACAGGTAACATTTTCCTTAAGCAGGTTGCACCAACCTGCTGCTGTAATTGCTTTGGCTCCTGTTTGCAAATGTATAACTGGCCTCCTCCAAGACCTCTGATCAACACCCTGTGGATACAATAATAGAGAAATACAGAAGTTTTGCTGAATTTATCATTTTGTAGGCACAAAGATGGGCTCTTTTGCTGCCCGTCTTCTCTTGGCATTGCAGATGTCACTTTGTCACTTCATCAGCCTAAGCTCTAGCAAATCGAACCATACATACATATAAACAGATATAAAGGCCCCTATTTGTTTATACATTGTTTATACATTAGGGAAAATTGTGTGCTTCATTACAGGGATATCAGTGTAGAAAGAATTTGATTATCAGTCAATTAGAAGAATGGGAGGAAATAACTTGTGTTATTTTTCTGGTTTTGAATGATGTCTGCTTTCAGAAACAATCTGCATGTTTGTTTTAAATAAATTTCTACTTCAGTTTGTCCAACTCATCACCTCATCAGTATTTTCAAATACAGGTAGTCCTTGACATACAACCACAACTGTACCCAAAATTTCTGTTGCTGAGCAAGACAGTTGTTAAGTGAGTTTTGCACAATTTTATGACCTTTTCTGCCACAGTTGTTAAGTGAAACATTGCAGTTGTTAAGTGACTCACGTGGTCGTTCGGCAAATCTGGCTTCCTCCTTTGACTTTGCTTGTCAGAAGCCAGCTAGGAAGGTTACAAATGGTGATCACATGACCCCAGGACAGTGAAACTGTCATAAATGCATGCCAGTTGCCAAATGCCTGAATTTTGATCACATGATCGTGAGGATGCTGCAATGATTGTAAATGTGAAAAACAGTCATAAGTCACTTTTTTGAGTACATAAATTTTAAAGGTTGTTAAATCAATGGTTATAAGTCGAGGACTACCTGAAATATGTGACAAAAATGTTGGAAATGAGGAAAGGAATATATTGAAAAGATTCAGAATAAAAGTATTAATCTGGATATCTTGATTTATAAATTCTTGCTGGTAGACAAGCCAATATTTAATATTTAATTTTTGTCTGTAGTTTTTGAAACAGTGTAGCTTTATTATATAGCTGATTTCTACATCATAATAGGTGGTTATGCTTTACAGCAAATGAGCACCAACCTTAAGAAATCACCAGCATTTTGAATAATTTTAGCATATAGCAGTAAGCAACCAGAGCCATTTGTAATATCTCAACTGTTCTTGTGGGAAGATTTTGCAGATACGATTTCAGACAGACGTTTTTCTTTAATTTTAGTGTAGTACACATTTTGAAGGGCAGCTGATTCTTCCATCAAAACAGCTATAAAGCAACCTATTAATTCTGGCATATATTAATCCATTTACAAGGCAAAATAACACATACTGGAGCTGGTTGATTCTAATACTGTGTACCATTTATATTTAATAAAAAAAAACCTATCCCTCATGTTGGACTCTGTTCTTGGGGAATTAATGTCAAGTGCTGTTTCTTGGTAATGTAAAAAGAGTTGTGATTTTCAGCATTGGTAACAGCTGTTAATACTTGGTGATCAAATCTTCTATTCAAGAATAGCCAGGAATGGTCCCTGGTCCCTGTAGGCAACCTGTGAGATCTCTTTGGATTAGGTCATGCCCAAGATTGGCTACACATCAGAGGATTTTAGGATTTAAAATGCTGTGAATTAGATGCTCACAGTCATTAACATAGATGGAACAACTGATGATAAGGCATAAGAGGATGGATTAAAAGGGCTGGAGTGACATAAAAAATTATACAAGTCATTTGGAGCAGAACAGCGATACACAATAAAAATAATAATTAAAACCTACCTGAAAAAATACTTTAAAAATATAAGCAGTCTTGATAAAATGAAATGCTATAAATATTATCCAAATTGTAAGAAGATGGCCAGCCTCTGCTTCAATAACATTGTTCCATAGGCTAGGGCCCTTCCCTGGTTAAAATCAACACTTTGAATAATTGTAGCATATCACACATGGCAAACAGCCATTTGTAACAATTCAACTGTTCTTGAAGAAAGATCTTGCAGATATGATTTCAAGGCTAGGGCTGATTTGTTGCAAAGCTAAATCATGAATTATTATGGTGTAGAAGTAAGCTGAATACTAAAGCTAAAGCAGCTTCAGAAGCTAAGGATAAAATCAAATATTAGGTTTGGGCTCTGTTTTTTCCTAGAATCTCTAATTTGAATATGTACAGTAGTAACTGGTACTTATTTCTGATTTTTCATTGGATTATTACTCTCAAATATTAAATGTCAATTAAATGTTCTCTATATTAACATCTTTATCTACATGATTGAAATAAATTTATGATTGGTCCCTAACATTTATTATATTTATTCTTGATCCTTTATTTCTAGCTTAAAAAGCCTTTGGTCTTGAAATGCTTTCTTGTTCCTTATATAGTGCTGTACATATTAGAAAGATTTATTTCAATAGGATATTTATCTCTTATATTTAAATTAAAAAAGAATTGTGATACACCTGGCACAATTGGATATGTTTGCTTTGTCAAAAAGTCAGTAAGTTAAAAATAACTGAAAGTAGGATGTTAAATGTTTAACATATTTTACTGTCTCTGAAATATAAATATCTACTGAACAGTTGATACTCTGCATTGTTAGTTAAATGTTTTACCATTTTAGCTACAAACCCTTGAGCTCCATAACATCCACAGCATCCTGCATTTAGTCAAGAGACTATTAACCAAATGAGAAAAGCTAAAGAAATGATAAACAGAATCAAAATGTCAGAAGTTAACAAACTTTTTTCAATTGAAGTCAATTTAAATAATTATATAAATGTCTGGAAATCAAATAATCAAAATATTAAACTGTCATTGTTATATAAATTCAGTCCTCAAAAAGGCTTTTGTCTGTATTTAAGTATGTCATTTAAGAAGACTTATCTTGGCAACATAAAAAGCAACCTGAGACCTTTCTATTTTATTCAATAAATGGATTCTTGAACCAGGAAGAGTAATGTGTTTTAAAGCTGAGGGAATTATTCTTGGTACTCTCTTTGTAATATTCCTTGTTCTTGTATCCTGTTGTGTCACTCACTGCTTGCCCCTACTCACCTCTGCCTGTCCTCAACAATGTGGCCCGCATACTGTGGAAGCTTATTCTGTGTTCATACTTTTGCACACTGCTCTAAGTATGAAAGGGGGGATTATGTTGACCCGGAATTAGGGGACAGTATAGGAAATATCAATTGTGAATGTGCAGATGGCCCTGCTGTCTTTGGGCACTTGCAAAGTCCTGGTTGCAGGGTCATGAAAGGCCAGCAAGGAAAACACCCAATGTCCTGACCCACCTGAGAACATAAAATATCTTTAGGGAAACACCCAAAAGGGAACATGTTTAGCTACTTCTGCTCTCTTATCTACAGTATGCCAGACTTACTGGGTGAAATCTTTATCGTATGTGTGTCAGCTTTGCTGGATGGCTTGCTTATGTAACCAGAAAGAATAAATACAAGGATTTCTTGTCATTCGCGGCTGTTCTTTTTGGAGGAGCCTGTCTTTGTTCAACTGAATAAAAACGTAGAACTTGAAGGCAATTTCTAGTTTCCTGTATTTTTTATCAAGCAAAACCTCAGAACCTGCATATCAGTTGTACTGTATGTGTCACCATGAAAAGAATCCCAGGGAAACCCCCTGGGTTACTGCAGCCGGTGACAGACCCTTCTCAACCATGGGAAAAAATTGCTATGGACTTTATAGTAGACCTACCTGAAAGGAGAGGAAATGCAGTCATCTGGACTGTGATAGACCTGTTTTCAAAGCAGGCTCACTTCATCACCTGCAAAGGACTCCCATCTACCCAACGACTGACTAAATTGTTCTTGAAACATATCTACCACCTGCATGGCGCCCCTAAATGAATAATTTCGGACGGGGGTGCAGTTCACAGCTAGGTTTTGGAGGAGCTTTCTTAAATTAATTGGATCATCTCAAGGACTATCATCTGTTTTTCACCCATCTACTAATGGGGCCGCTGAATCTGCTGATGGTGGAGCAATAGCTCAGATGCTATGTTTCCTACCAACAAACAAACTGGACCAACCTCCTCCCTTTTGCAGAGGTGGCTTACAATAACTCTGTTCACAGCAGCACGGGCTTCACGCCTTTCAGAGTAGCCACAGGAAAAGAGTTTAGTCCAATACCTGAATACCCTCAGGTGCCCTCTGCTTCTCAGACACTTGATCAGTGGGTGAGGGGGTGGGAAGAAGTTTGGAAAGCCATGAAAACTGCTTTTAAAAAGACTTCTAAGACCTATAAAAAGCAGGCAGATAAAAAGAGGGCTCCTGAAAGAACATTTCAAGTTGGGGAAAAGGTTTATCCATCGACTAAATATTTACACCTCAAATTACCCAGCAAGAAATTAGGACCAAAATTCTTGGGGCCTTTCCCCATCGTAAAGATCATCAACCCGGTCACAGTAGAATTAAAACTCCCTAGGCTTTTAGGGAGAGTTCACCCTGTCTTCCATTGCAGCTTGTTGAAACCTTTTCGGGGCTCCACTTTAAGACCTACCCCTAAGAAGGCACCCAGACCCCTCATAGTGGCGGGTCAGACTCACTATGAAGTAAAGCATATTCTTGATTCTAGAATTTTTAAAGGGAAATTGCAGTGCCTAGTACAATGGAAGGGATACTCGCTGTCTGAAGCCACTTGGGTGAAATCTAGCAATGTGAAAGCTGACAGACTCATCAAAAGGTTCTATAGGAAACACCCTGACAAACCAAGAGACAGTCCCTAACATATGCTTTTGTTTACGTTACAGGATCTGTCCTTTTTGTAAGGGGGGCTGGATGTCCACGCTGCTAACATCGGATGTTCTTGCTTTGACAACATATGGAGATTCAGCCATTTTCCTTCTTATGTTTTACTCTTAGAGTTAGAATTAGATGATACTGGGGGGAGGAAGAGGAATGTGCATAGGAGTTAGTTAGACATAACAATATTGTAGCAGTGTGAGAATCAAGTTTTTTTGAAAAAAGATGATAAGAAATGGGTTGGAGAACTGGAGGGAAAGCCTGCATTTCAAACTAATTGGAGAATGTGATTTATGACCGTTAATCAGAGGAGGGAATTGCGCTTGATACTATGTGTTCAGGGGAGGGGAATTCAGATTTTGGCTTTGCCTATGTACGTGCTGATGCTATGCTACTCGAATAAAGATTCTTTAAGGTAAACAATTTCTCGAAGTTCTTTGAAGAGTTTCATCTGTCAGAACCATGACACAGAACACTTAATGAATTTTCTGATCCCAATTATGTTTATAATTTGAGGTCTATCTGCAATGCAGAATAATGTAGCATACAAACCAAGTCTCCTATGGATACACAACAAAATATTTACCATGCTAAGTGAGAAAATCTCCTTTGCCATTTAAGACTGCCATAGCAAACAAAGCCAAAGTGTAGGAAATCTGGGCAGAGTAATCTAATAACAAAAACAGTGCCTTATACACATCAGAATATCACTGGCAGATACCCAATGCCTTATTAAGGAAGTTATATTGCACAAATGATTTTAATGAAGAGAAAACATGGCAGATTTTAAAACGAACTCATTACAATCTGGAACTTGTCACAAATACAGAAATGTTGTGGCAGCAGAATTTAGTGGTTTCATTAATCACTAATGAATTTGAAATCTTAAGGCTATGCACATGTGATAAAAGATCTGCAAATGTTTATTAAAAGATGGTACAGCTTTTTTTTCATCTATCGTTCTAGCAAATGAGTCTAGAGACCATAATACATCTCTTACTTGCTTCAGTAAATATTTTCCGCTTTTCAAAAATGCCATTTTTGAATATTTCATTTTTTGCTCAGCTGAATAGATTCTGTGGATATGTGGATTAGGTACTATTTAGAAGCAGTAGAGAAATATTTATTGATCACTTAGCAGATGTTGCATATTCATTCCACTATAGAAACAAGGAAGGGGAACAGGATGGGATAATGCATGAAGAGTGAAAATATTCCTTCTCTTGTTTTGGTAATAACTTTTTAGGGCCAAATATATTAGAACTACTTGGTCTGGGGCATACTATTTTTGTTCCTTCAGGTACTGCTGCTGTTGCAATGGGATTGGAAAAAAAAAGATTCGAGACACTTTTGTATTCTCTTTATAATTCCAGACTACTTCTTTATCTGTTTTTTCTCTTGATTCTCTTCTTCATTTATAGCAACAGGAGGCAATTATTCTTCTCTCTCCTTTCTTTCCATTGATCATGAGAGATAAGGGAGGGGGGCAGTGCCTGATCAGAGCCTGTGAACAGTATCTGTCTTTTTTCATTGTCTGTCTCTAAGCAGCTCCAAAACTATTTTGGGATGAAGAGAAGAAGCCTTCCTTTTTTTCAACTCCGAGTGACCATCTGGCTCGATCTTCTTCACCAGATGGTCCAGTCGCTTTCAGGTCCCTGGAGAGGCTTTCGCTGGCTTCAAGGCTGAGGAGGTCTTCAGCCCATTGCACTGCCTGGAACTCTTCCCTCAAAAATTCAGTCACGACTCCCCCGGTAGAGCAGTTTACTTCTCCGGGCTGAGTACTATGCAGATCTCGCCTTCTGTCAGGACCCACTTCAACTAATCACCCAAGAAAGCAGAACTCTTGAAACAGGCATTGTCTCAAAAGGAACATTTATTAGGGACTAGTGACAGTAGGGAGTGTAAGGCGAGATCTGAAAAAAAAGCCCGCGTGAATGATATAATTAAAGCAAGCAGTATGCCCCCTCCCACCAAAGTCATAATGTACGTTTGAAATCCAGCCAATCCACAGGTGGTTTGATGGCCGGCTGACTGGTACAGTAGGCGTGCATCTCAAGGTCTTCTTTCCTTGCAACTGTCTCCTAGATAAGGAGTCGCATTCCATACTCAAAGGGAGGAGGCCAGACAAAGAAAGAGGAAAGCTAAAGTTACCAACATAATACCCCATGCACCCCCTCCCCCCAACAGAATGGCAGGTCCCAAAAGAATAGAGGAAAAAAAAGGGTAGGTGAGGGGTTTTGGGTCTGACACTTTTTTTTTGGTAAAAGTCTTTATTGTTTCCCCCCCCCATACATTCAGTAATAATTTTTCAACAAATGTGCTGTCAGAGTTTACATTCGCTAATACATACGGTATTTAATTCCTAATCCTTCATTCTTTCCTCTAGCCATCGATAAAATAAGTCCCAAATTTGATAATATTCTGTTTCTTCTTTTTCTTTCAGTCTCATAGTCAGTCTATCCATCTCTGTGCATTCTAGTATTTTTTTAATTATTTCTTCTTCTGATAGTATTCCTTCATTTTTCCAGTATTGCGCGAATATAATTCTTGCCACTATTGTGACATGCAAAATCAAATTATAAGCTTTGTTTGTTAGACTTTTCTGGCATTATACCTAATAAAAAAAGTTCAGGTTTAAAATCTACATGTTCTCCCAACATCTTTTCTAGCCAGGTATGTATCTTTTTCCAATAACTCTTTACTTTGTCACATATCCACCAAACATGATAATAAGTGCCTGACTTATGTTTACATTTCCAACATCTATCTAACATGTTTTTAAACATTTTTGCTAGTCTTGCTGGTGGCAAGTGCCATCTATGGAACATTTTGTATAAATTTTCTTGGTAGGAAGTTGACAGTTTGTAATTTCTTTCCCATAATTTTTGGCATTTTACTGACACTTTTACTGCCCACTCGGCTCTCCCTTTCTCAGAAGGTATCATGCTCCAATGTCCTCCCCTTGCTTTCCCGGGCCCTGCCGGTCATGGCTCCAGGGGAGCTAGCAGCAGGCTGGGGTACAGCTGGCGGGCATACAGAGGGGGTGAGATTCAGCTGATTGTCAGAGGAGGGTGCCCCACACAGACATCCACACACTCTTCCTTTCGTTCTTTGGACCCTTTAAATCTAGAAATTTAAATTTGGCGGCACTTATCCTCTTTCCAGGTAGCTGCTCCAGTGCAAGACTCAAAGACTCCCTTTAATATCTGTTGCCGACCAGGCAGGGTCTGTGGAGGCTTTCCCGTGGAACAAGGCGTCCGCTGCTGGCTGGGTGATGGCTCTTTCGGGCCCGGTCCAGTAGCTGGGTGAGCTTTAAGTCCCTTCATGGTCACCAGGCAATTGCACAGAGAAGAACAAATAGAATGTGAAGCCAGCTACCAGAAAGAGAGCTTTTAATCATGGAGATTAAAGTTGAGTGACAATTCAGCATGAATCCCTGGCTAGCTAGAAAGAATGGTCCCCAAACGTGAGTTTTTATACCTTTTCTTGATTTTCAAAACTGTCATGTCTGATTCTCCAAACAGTGTCTATTGATGAGTTATCAGGTATTGCTCAGGAAAAGATTAATCCTTGCCTCCGGAGAGGATCTGATGTGTTATTTGTTATCTATTTGTTATTATTATGTTTCTGTCCTAATCCTATCAGTCTTAATTGTTGATAGCTGGTCTCACATTCCTGGTGTTTCAGCTTATCTTGAATGTTTTAAAATTGCTACTTTGTATCTGTTGTGTTAAGTGCTTGCCTGGGACTGCTTAGCTTGAGTCAGACTTTTGCATTGGGGTTCTTCTATATTGGTTAATGTATGTTTGATCAAATTGTATTCTTTTATTGGGGTGAAGGACGTTTCTCATCATACACAATACTGAATAACTATGGACTGAATATATCCTTGTACTTGTCAATCAGCTGTAAAAGAAGATAATCTGCTTTAAGAGCCCTTTCAGTACCAGGAGGCAGGATTGTCTCCCTAGGAAGTCCTGACAGCCTCACACTGACAGCCTGTAAGCAAAATTTTAATATTTGAAAGAGAACCTGGCCTTGTGAATTTGTTGCATGGAGTTTATAGCTACAATGCATTGGTTTCAGTTTATCCTTTGGTGTTTTATTACTTTTATTTTATTATTTATGTGTCAAATGTCTAAGGCTGCTCAATTTCATAATGACTTTAGGTGATACACAATATTAAAAACACTTGAAATGTTCATAGCCAAGAAACAATAGATACCCAAAAGAAGTAATGAAATGGTTAGGTGGTATAGCCATGTAATTTTTTTATTGTGTTGTATACTACTTTATGTTTGCTTGGAAAGAAAGATGGTATAAATGTAATATTAGTCTATACAAGGATTTTAAGGCTATAATCTTTTAATAATGTGTTAAAAACAAAAATGCATGTTGATAAGTGCATTGACTTTGAGAGGAGGCAATCAGCTTTTTATCATGTGGATTTCCTGCAGATGAAAAGCTTGTGCCTTCCTCTACTTATCCAGAAGAATGACTTGTTGACAGCTGATTTTACTGATTCAAGGGAAGTTGAACTTGGCTCCATGTAAACTCTTTTAATGTCTCAAGAAAAGCTTGGCACCTGTCCATTTGATTGTCAATGTTTTATGAAAAAGTCAAAAAGGTTATGCTACAACAGAGTTTATAGAACTAACATTTCCTGATAATGCTCCATTTTACATTGCATTTTGTTTCCTTTACCATTCAGGCTACATCATTAAGAAATAAATACCTACTTCTACAATTAACCATGTAAATCCCCATCCAGTATATAATTTAAAAGTGCAAACCTATCTCAACTTTCTAGGAATACTTCTGAGTAACCATGTGTAGTATAACATTGTCTTTAATTGTAAAGTTGAGATTATAATCATAACTCTTGGAGCACCATTTTGGATGGGGAAAAATCAATCCAAAGGTCTTTGGAACCATCTTTTTTCTTATTGCCTCTCTCTTCCTGCTCTCTCTCCTTCTCTCCTGACTTCTTCCTTCCTGCCCTGGGGCCTGTCAAGGCAGAAAGATATCTCTCAGTTATAAACATTGATTCAAACATATGTATGAGTGCTCTCAAAAATAGAATGATAGTCCCACGATATTTATTTATTTTTTATTTATTAAATTATTATACTTCCCATCTTCCCTGCAACGTGACTCTGGGCAGCTAATGGTAACTATCCATATTCATCATGGGAATTGAAGAGTGGGACATGAATATTTATCTGCAATGTTTAAAAATATAACCCTTTACAGAGCTGCAAAGAAAAGCATGCAGACATTAGCCTGCTGATTTCTGATAAGACCTTTGCTTCTTGACACATGTCTGGACAATAATCATTGACAAGCAATAGATATTTATTTTAACATAGCTTAAATGTTTTTGTAATATGTTAATGTAAATCCTGAACATTAAACTTATTTAATATTTATGTTTAGGCTATGGCTGTTGTCCATTGTTTGCTCCTTCATTTAATTCTTAAACACTCTGATGCCACAAAATGTCTCACTGACTATCGCCTTGATCAACCTACCCTTTCTGCTGAAGGAAATTATAAAGAGGGAAGATATAAACTAGAATAGAATAAAATAGAACAGAACAGAACAGAACAGAATTCTTTATTGGCCAAGTGTGATCAGACACACAAGGAATTTGTCTCTGGTGCATAAGCTCACAGTGTACATATAAACAGCAAGTAATAGGTCATAGGTCATAATCAAAGTTACAATCATTAATCATACATTATAAACAATTGATAAATCATAAGAAACCAATTAGAAGATAGTAGTAAAGATGATAAGATGAAAAAAGATGAGAAATGGGACAGTGCTGTGAGAATTAAGTGTTCAGCAGAGTGATGGCATGGGGGGAAAAACTATCTTATGTGTGGTTGTTTTGGCATGCAAAGCTCTATAGCAGCATCCTGAAGGGAGAAGTTAAAACAGATTATGTCCAGGATGTGAGGGGTCTATAGATATTTTCTCAGCCCTCTTTCTGGTTCATGCAGTATACAGATCCTCAATGGAAGGCAAGTTGGTTGTGATTGTGTTTTTTTCCCTGCAGTCCTAACTATCTGTTGATGTCTGTACCTGTCCTGTTTGGTTGCTGTGCTAAACCAAACCATTATTGAGGTACAATAACTCAATAATTCCTCTGTAGAACTGTATTAGCAGATCCTTGGGCAATCTGAGCTTTTTGAGTTGGCACAGGAAGAAATTCTTTGTTATGCCTTTTTAATAATGGTTCTAATGTTAAGTGTCCCCTTTATGGATTAATGCCTTGTTGTGGCAAAGGGGCTTGCGTAACTCAATGAAGCTATGAGCTATGCCGTGCAGGGCCACCCAAGACGGACAGGTCATAACAGAGAGTCCTGACAAAACGTGATCCACTGGAGAAGGAAATGGCAGCCCACTCCAGTATCTTTGCCATGAAAACCCCATGGACAGTAACAAAAGGCAAAAAGATATGATGCTGGAAGATGAGCCCTTCAGGTTGGAAGGCGTCCAGTATGGTACTGGGGAAGAGCAGAGGGCTAGTACTAGTAGCGCCAGAAAGAATGAAGCGACTGGGCCAAAGCCGAAAGGACATTCAGCTGTGAATGTATCTGGTGGTGAAAGGAAAGTCTGATGCTGTAAAGATTTATTCCCCATAAGCACCTGGAATGTAAGATCCATGAATCAAGGAAAGCTGGACGTGGTCAAATAAGAGATGACAAGACTGAACATTGACATCTTAGGAATCAACTAACTAAAATGGACAGGAATGGGTGAATTTAATTCAGATGACTATCAGGTATATTATTGCAGGCAAGAATCCCTCAGAAGAAACGGAATAGCCTTCATAGTCAATAAAAGAGTAGGAAAAGCAATACTGGGATACAATCCCCAAATGCTCCAACCACTGGTGCTGAAGAGGATGAAACTGACCGGTTCTATGAAGCCCTAAAGCACCTTATAGAATTAACACCAAAAAATGATGTCCTTATCATCATGGGGGATTGGAATGCTAAAGTAGGAAGCCAAAAGATAACCGGAATAACAGGCAAGTTTGGCCATGGAGTACAAAATGAAGCAGGGCACAGGCTGATAGAATTTTGTCAAGCGAATACGATGGTCATAGCAAACACTCTTTTCCAACAACCCAAGAGACGGCTCTACACATGGACATCACCAGACGGCCAACACAGAAATCAAATTGACTATATGCTCTGCAGCCAAAGATGGAGAAGCTCCATACAGTCAGTAAAAACAAAACCAGGAGCTGACTGTGACTCAGATCATGAGCTTCTCGTTGAAAAATGTAGGCTTAAATTGAAGAAAATAGGGAAAAGCACTAGGCCGCTCAGATATGAACTAAATCATATCCCTGATGAATACACAGTAGAGGTGACAAATAGATTTAAGGAATTAGATCTGATAGACAGAGTGCCTGAAGAATTAGGGACAGAGATTTGCAACATTGTACAAGAGGTAGCAACTAAAACCATCCCAAAGAAAAAGAAATGCAAGAAAGCAAAATGGCTGTCTCAGGGAGCTTTGCAAATAGCTGAGGAAAGAAAGGAAGTGAAAGGCAAGAGAGAAAAGAGAAAGATACACCAAATTGAATGCAGAATTCCAGAGAATAGCTAGAAGAGATACGAATGCCTTCTTAAATGAACAGTGCAAAGAAATAGAAGAAAACAATAGAATAGGGAGGACAAGAGATCTCTTCAATAAAATTGGAGATATAAAGAGAATGTTTCATGCAAAGATGGGCATGATAAAGGACCAAAATGGCAGGGACCTAATAGAGGCAGAAGAGATTAAGTAGAGGTGGCAAAACTACACAGAAGAACTATAGAAGAATGAGCTTAGCATCCCAGATAACCACGATTGGGTGGTCACTGACCCCGAGCCAGACATCCTAGAATGTGATGTGAAATGGGCCTTAGGAAAGCTGAGCAACACCAAAGCTAGTGGAGGTGACAGTATTCCAGCTGAGCTATTCAAAATCTTAAAAGACGATGCAGTAAAAGTGCTACACTCAATTTGCCAGCAAATTTGGAAAACTCAACAGTGGCCACAGGATTGGAAAAGGTCAGTTTACATTCCAATTCCAAAGAAAGGCAATGCCAAAGAATGTTCAAACTATCGCACCATTGCACTCATTTCACATGCTAGTAAAGTTATGCTTAAAATCCTACAAGCTAGACACCAGCAGTAGGTAGATCAAGAACTACCAGAAGTACAGGCAGGATTCCAAAGAGGCAGAGGAACTAGAGATCAAATTGCCAACATACACTGGATCATGGAGAAAGCTAGGGAGTGCCAGAAAAACATCTACCGGTACTTCTGCTTCATTGACTATGCTAAAGCCTTTGATTGTGTGGATCACAACAAATTGTGGCAAGTTCTTAAAGAGATGGGAGTACCAGACCATCTTATTTGTCTCTTGAGAAACCTTTATGCGGGTCAAGAAGTAACAGTGAGAACTGGACACAGAACCACTGATTGCTTCAAAATTGGGAAAGGAGTCCAGCAAGGCTGTATACTGTTACCCTGCCTATTTAACTTATACGCAGAGCACATCATGAGAAAAGCAGGGCTAGATGAATCAAAAGTTGGAATTAAGATTGCTGGGAGAAATATCAACAACCTAAGATATGCAGATGATACCACTCTAATGGCAGAAAGTGAAGAAGAACTAAAGAGCCTCTTGATGCGGGTGAAGAAAGAGAGTGCAAAAGTGGGCTTGAAACTCAACATTAAGAAAACCAAGATCATGGCATCCAGCCCTCTAAATTTCTGGCAAATACATGGGTAAGAAATGGAGGTAGTGACAGATTTTATTTTCCTGGGCTCCAAGATCACCGCAGATGGGGACTGTAGCCAAGAAATTAAAAGATGCTTGCTCCTGGGGAGGAAAACTATGGCAAATCTAGACAGCATACTAAAAAGCAGAGACATCACCCTGCCAACAAAAGTGCGTATAGTCAAGGCTATGGTCTTCCCAGTTGCAATGTATGGCTGTGAAAGTTGGACCATAAGAAAGGCTGAGCGCCAAAGAATTGAGGCCCTTGAACTATGGTGCTGGAGAAGACTCCTGCGAGTCCCTTGGACTGCAAGGCAATCAAACCGGTCAGTCCTAGAGGAGATCAACCCTGACTGATCTTTAGAAGGCCAGATCCTGAAGTTGAAACTCAAATACTTTGGCCACCTAATGAGAAGGAAGGACTCACTGGAGAAGAGCCTAATGCTGGGAAAGGTTGAGGGCAAGAGAAGAAGGGGACGACAGAGAATGAAATGGCTGGATGGAGTCACTGAAGCAGTAGGCGTGAGCTTAAATGGACTCCAGAAGATAGTAGAGGACAGGAAGGCCTGGAGGAACATTGTCCATGGGGTCGCGATGGGTCGGACATGACTTCGCAGCTAACAACAACAAAACCTAAAATCATATTTTTAAGAAACGTTAGTCTTTCTAATAATTTGTCCAAGGAATTGGAATACCTGTCCAGGGTGCGCTCTTCTTTTGTCAAACAATGTGGCACACCACTTTCCTAATCCACTTTGACACTACAGGGCAAATCCTTTCACAGCTTTTCCCAATCCTTTCTGCTCTAAAGAGTGGAAGGTGGCCGATCAGGTGCTGGTTCTGGTGGTTTTCAGTGGCTTTATAAAATTGTACTTTAAACTATTTAATTATTGTGCATAAACTATTTATCTGTTTCATTCTTAGCATTATTACTGTCTTAAAAGGAACAGCTGGATATAAATGTAACCCCCCCAAAAGAAAACAAAACTTTGATAGATGAATATGGTAATCATTTATTGTTCCATAGAAGTTAAGTTCTGCAAGCAATGATTGTTTCCTCCTATACATTTGGGGATTTACTATTTTCCAAATGCTCCTAGGAGAGGAAAATACGTTTTTGGCAATAGCTGTTTAGTAGGTTTTGGCAGTGAGTTTGTTGTATCTACTTCCAGCAATTATTTATATCCCTGACATTCATGCCTTCTCTGCCTTCCTTCATTCTGACTGTTTGGCCTCATAAAATTTAAAAGTGTTGAGCTAGTCAGGGCAGAATCTTCTCATAAATAATAATATGAATCCTTATATAGTAGTTCCATTTGAGGAAAAAAACGAAAAAAACATCTCTGTCCTTTTCAGCTATTTCAAAACGTATATATCTGATGTGTATATAGACATGTCATTTGCTGAAGATGTAAATAATTAATGGAAGAAATGTTTCCTTGAAAAGTACATAAATATGTGCCAAAAAGACAGATGCTGCAAGGTTTAAGACAAAAATTACATGTATTACACCAGGCACTAAAATGCACAACACTAACAAAAATTACTTTGTAATTTTTACAATATCTGTATTAATGTGTTAATAATTACTTTGTGACTGATTTCTTGCAACCTAGGTTATAACAATCCAGGTTAGAGCAATCTTTTTGGTTAGTGGAAACATCTGGATTTTTGAGAACATACAGTATTGCCCTATTTTCCCAAAATATAACCATGTGGCCTAATTCTGAAAATATTTAACAAGACAACTGTTCTTCTCCATTGCCTCATTTGCCAGTCCACACAGAATTTCTCCACCATCTCACCTGAACTTTGTCTTTTATGGAGTGGAGCAGAAGGTGATGGCCATCCATTATTTCACTACTTTTTTTCTGTAGGATCTTCAAGATGAAACTAAAGTGTCAACTCTACAACAAACCTGGCTGCAGCCATCTTCTCGTCCTAGGTGCCACCTGAATGGGAGGAGGGGAGGAGTGTTTTTGCTAGTCTAAACAATTCTGTATGGGAACCCAAGTTCATTCTATTGGTTATGATAGAGTGGTGGGCATTTAATTAGAAAGCATGTCAAACTGTTCTATTGGGGAATGTAAAAGATTGCATGGCACTGGGGTGGGATGTTTGATTTTGTAATAGTGTAACTCTTTGGAGGGAATTTCAGACTTGGTTTCACTTTTGACTGTGCCAATATTTTGTATCAAATAAGCATGTTCTTTGAGGAAACTTGTAGCCTTGGAGTTCTGATTTATTTGGCTCTATCGGAACCATGATGCTAAACCAAATCTCATAAAAAACTTCGTTTTCTATAGATTTCTGTTAAAGATGGAGAAAGAACAAGTAAAAGAAACAATGATAACATGGGCAAAGAACTTTGGATATAATATAGAATTAGAAGACTGGCAATAGGTATGGAAAAGAAATATTAAATTAACTAAAGCAGTGGCATATAAAGAAAACGTATATAAAATATTTTACAGATGGTATATGACACCAGTGAGATTAGCAAAAATGTTTAAAAATACTTCAAAAAACTCTTGGAAATGCAAACAAAGAACAGGTACTTATTATCATATCTGGTGGACATGCCCTAAAGCATGGTTGGAGAAAATGACTAAAAAACAAATAGACTTTAAGCCAGAAAATGATTAAAAAACAAATAGACTTTAAACCAGAATTATTTTTGTTGGGAATAATAGGAGCAAATTATGAGAAAGATTGCAGATGTTTAATACTACATGTACTAATGGCAGCAAGAATTGTATTTGCCCAACATTGGAAAAATGAAAAATTACCAGCTGAAGAAGTACTAATTAAGAAAATTTTAGAGTGTGCAGAAATTGCTAGATTGACTTTAAAGATAAAAGAGAAAGAAGACTCAGTGTATTTTAGAACATGGGATAATTTCTATCAATGACTAGAAAGAGTTAGAGAGAAAGGAATATGATATGTAATTTTGAATATATATTACCAGGAAGAAGGCTATTAAGCAATTAATTAACATATTGTTTATGATAATTAACTATTATCTATTATTGTTTGTTAAACACATGAACCCAAACATTATTATGCTGTTTGCTAAATATTGAGAATGTTATTTGGAAAAATCCAAACCCCAACCCCAGCCCTAATCCTAACCCTAATCCAAATCCCAACCCCAATCTGATCCTACCTTATTCCTAACCCTATAAAAACTAATAAAATCTATAATCTATAACTTCATTTTCTCTGGAGTGGTGAGCCCCAGCCACCTACCCAATGCCTTTGGGAGGACAGCAAAGACTCAGCAAAGATTTCCAGATGGAGAAGAAAGATGAATCCACCGCTGGTTGCAGCGGGGTTTCAGCAGTCGGCGCACAGGTGACTGCTCTGGCTACTGAAGAAGTGCTACTGGTGGGGGCTTGGCTGAAGTCCCAGGTAATCCAACCTGGAAAGTTGGTACTCCAGGAAGGAACTACGCTCCTGATAGACTTCTGTCAGGCAGAGGCAGCCCCTTAGCGCAGAAGCACCCCTAAGACTGCTGAAGAGGAGCTCTTATTGATCCTGTCCCATGGTCCTTCATCTGCAGTGCAAAAGAAGGGGAAGGGGGTCGATGGGATGGAATGATTCCATGGAGTGAAAGTACCCAACAGTACTCCACAGCCCCTCAATCGAACAGCTAAAAGAGAAATTTGACCGACTGGAAGTCAAAGCAGTGTGTGTGCTCGATGGGGAGGGGGAAGGCAAAAACCTACCAGTCACTTCCACCACCTCAGTGGAGACCCAGTCCCATTGCTGAGGCTCACATTGCATCTCCTGCTCCCAGTTGGCAGCAATGTCAAGCCCCAGATCCCAACCCAGCCCTCTGCAGCAGCATCGGCCTGCAAGCCCAGGGGCCAGCAGAGAGGATTCCGGAGAATGGTATGGCTGCAGCCCTAGGACTGACAAGCTGCCCTGCAATCAGTATGCTTGGCATCACAGCTTATGGAATCACCTCTCCTATCAAGTTTGATGAGGATCTTGAGAAGCTGCCTTTCTTCTTAACTCAAGTGTAAGCCCACTTTGATCGATACACTTTTGTGTACCTCAATGATGCCATAATGGTGAAACCAGTGGCAGCCAACTTAGAGGGAGAAGCAGCTGAGTGGGTGACGAGCCTTCACGAGGGGGCCCCTTAGCTGCTGGATGCAAACTTATTCATGGAGCAATTGAGGGCACAATTTGAGGATGAATCCTAAGCCCTGCAGGCAGAAAAGGAAATCCACCATTTGAAACAAAAAAGCTGCCTGGCAAAAGAATATGTTTGGGAGTTCTGGAGAGTTGCTGGTTGATTAGGACAGTGGCCAGAGCAATCACTGATCCACTACTTCAAGGAAAGGCTGGACCATGACCTACTGTGCATCTACTGGGGGATATCTAATCAGCTACAGGATTGGTATAGTATGGTAGTGACCCTGGACATCGAGTTAGATCGAGCCAAGAAACCAGCTACCACTGAACCAAAGCTGAAGTGAGGTCCAGAGAAGCACCTATTTGGTAGATGTCACCAGACTAGCTTGGCAGCCAGTGCTCCCTGAGCACCCACCAGGAGTCCCATCAAGTGTTTCAGATGTGGGCAGCAAGGTCACTGTGCAATTGAGTGCCTAGCTCCTGCCCCCCAAGTCAAGAGTCCACCTATTTCAACCGCTAAGCCAATGAAAACCCCACAAGCAGACAAGGGAAGTTGAATTGGGCCTGTCAGGAGCAAGCTGTCCAGATCTCTTCTCCTTCCCAGGAAGAAGCCAGAGCTCCACCTGAACCCCTGCCAATGCTGGCACCTTATGACAGTGATGAGGAAGGTGAAGATGATCAGATGGTAAGTCGAGCCATTCCATCCTTTGCTATTCCCACCAAGAACAGGGACCCAAGCAGACTTAAACATTCTAATAGATTGGGGCTGTACCAGTTGCCTAACCAATCTCCCCACAGTATGTAAGTTGGGGATTCATGCCAAACTATTGCTCCTGGCCATGAAATTTGAAGTGGTGGATGGATCTCTTATTGGAGGTTCCCCTGCAACACACCTGACAGAGCTGGTGCTCTTGGAAATGGGACAACACTGGGAAATCCAGTTTGTGGTGATCCTAAAAATGTCAGAGACTATAGTTTTAGGTTTGGCTTGGCTCAATAAGGGCGTCCCACCATTTGGTGGGAGAACGGTGGGAGAACTTAGCAATGGGACCCCTTCCACCTACTGAAACCAGTGAGATAAAGGGAGCTGCTGCAGGTGGGACCCAGAGGGAACCTCTTGAGATGTTAAAAGCCACCATAGAGCAAATACCAGGGAGCCAACTATTCCCAGTGAATATCGTGGTTTGGCGGGAGCCTTTAGTGAGAAAAGATGTAACACACTTCTACCCTACTGAGCCACCGACTGCGCAATTGAAATCCTACCAAATGCCAAACTCCCAAAGCCCAAGATGTACTCTACGACAGGCCTTTTCAACCTTTTCAGCGATTGTACCACTTTTAGAATATGGCAACATTCAAGTACCACCAGTCACCTAGCAAGGTATCAAAAACTTGATGACAAAAAAGGGGAAAAAGTGATAAAGTACAGGTAGTCCTTTTGCTTAGTAACTGTTCAACGGCACTGAAAAAAGTGACTTATGACCATTTTTCACACTTATGACCATTGCAGCATTCCCAGGGTCATGTGATTTACATTCAGATGCTTGGCAACCAATTCATATTTATGATGGTCACATTGATCCATGGTCATGTGATCGCCTTTTGCAACCTTCTGACAAGCAAGGTTAGTGGGGAAACCAGATTCACCTAACAACCATGTTACTAATTTAATCTCTCTCTCCCTCTTTCTTTCTCTATCTCCCTCTCTATTTCTCTCCCTCTCTCTTTCTCTCTCCCTCTTTCTCTCCCTCTATTTCTCTCTCTCTCTCTCTTCCTCCTTCTCTCCCATTGTCCCTTCCTTCCTTCTTTCCTTTCTTTCTTCCTTCCCTCCCTCCCTCTCATTGTCATTGCCTCCCTCCCTCTCATTGTCCTTTTTTCCTTCCTTCCCTCTTTGTCCCTTCCTCCTTCCCTCCTTCCCTCCCTCTCCTTCCTTCCTTCCTTCCTTCCTTCCTTCCTTCCTTCCTTCCTTCCTTCCTTCCTAATCCATTTTTACCAAGAAATCTGAGGCCCACATAACTTTAACACTTCTATCATAATCCAAGCAACTACGCCCCTCAAATCACTTTACAGACATAAATTGAGGAAAATTAATACTCAGTATAGCCCAAACTGTCACAAGAAGACATGCTCCTAATGATAAGAAATATTTTCTGATGGGGGATTTCTGGTTAAGAAATCAAAATGAGCTTGTCATCGCTTCCTAACAACAAGGCCACTTAGGCATCCTGAGCCTCCATTACTGGAAGAGGCTCAAGAGGAAAAGGGACAGCTGGGGATGCCCTGAACTATCTTGTGCGCACCTGCCCACTTACTGGAGCTGCGCACCAGGATCAAAAGAACCACAACCTGTAACAGGAGGTGGCAGCCATGATGAGGCCACTTGGAAACTGTTTTCGTCTCTCCCGCCATAACCTCCCCTCCTGTCTCTCTCACCCGCCCCATCATAAAATAACACTCCCCTCCATGGTGGCCCCCTTAGCCTATTGGAGAGCAAGAGCCACAGCGGCATACCCTCCCACTCACTGTCAGAGTTTAACAGCATCACCCAATTACAAGCCACTTGGCAATGGGAGAGGAGTGGGCCAATCGCCTTACCAGTAACTGGGACTCCGGTGCGCCTTCCCGGCCAGCGGGGCCAATGCCTTCAGCTGTAACTGCTTGCATGTGTTTGTGTGTGTGTGAGCAGGCATTAATGCTGCTTTCCAGGTGGTAAGTGCTTCTTTGGGGCTCAGCAGACGCGCCAGGATCAGTGCCACTTTCCAGGTGATTGGTGCTTCTTCAGGGCTCAGCGGAAGCACCAGGATCAGCGCTGAGTTCCAGCTGGAGCCTGGCGCTGATCCTGGCACTTCCACTGAGCCCTGCCAGCCCCGAAAAAGCGCCAATCATCTGGAAAGTGGTGCTGATCCTGGTGTGTCTGCTGAGCCCTGACAGCCCAAAGAAGCGCCGATCAGCTGGAAAGCAGCACTGATCCTGACGCTTCAGCTGAGCCCTGACAGCCCCGAAGAAGCACCGTTCAGCTGGAAAGCGGCGCTGATCCTGGTGCTTGAGCCCTGGCAGCCCCGAAGAAGCGCCGAACAGCTGATCAGCTGGAAAGCAGATGGTCGTGTATCACCTGGCAGGCGCTAATGTACCACAGGTGGTACATGTACCACCAGTTGACAAGCCCTGCTCTATGACACCCAGGGAGATGAAGAAACTGAGAGAATACATCAACAAGAACCTGACAAGAGGGTTTATTCAGCCTGCTAAATTGTGAGTGGCCACCCCAGTGCTATTCAAAGAAAGAAAGATAGGTCTTTGAGATTGTGCATGGACTTTAAAGGGTTAAATGTTGCCAGCATAGAAAATATCTACCCCCTTCCTCTGATGAAAAACATGCTAGCTCACCTAGCTAAAGGGAAGATTTTCACAAAACTGGACTTAAGAGCGGCTTATTACCAAGTGCAGATTAAGGAGGGGGACAAATGGAAGAGAGCCTTCAATTGTCCCTTGGGAAGTTTCAAGTTCAAAGGGATGCCTTTTAGCCTCCAAGAGGCTCCTGCCATGTTTATGCAGGTGATTAACCAGGTACTACATGATCACCTGTACAAGGGAGTTTTAGTTTACCTTGATGATATCCTCATCTACAATGACACCATGGAGGAGCACGTCAAATTAATTTGTGAAGTGCTCAAGAAGCTGCTAAATGGTAGATTCTATGCTAAGCTTTCTGAATGCAAATTTCATCAGACGTGCCTCAGCTACCTAGGATACCAAATCTCTAGCAAGGTAGTGTAAATGGACCTTGCCAAAGTCAAGGTGGTACTAGAATGGCAGCCTCCATAGACCTATGAGAGCTTTTTGGGGTTTGCAGACTTTTACCTTTGTGAAAATAGCTACAGTATGCCAATTACTGAGCTATTTAAACCGGAAAGGGTGGGGGGAAGCCCCAACCTTGTCAACCTTTACAATGGACCATGGGATGTCAGGTGGCATTTGAGCAATTAAAAAGACTGTTCACAGCAGAACCAATTCTTAAACTCTGATCCTGAGGAACAATTCATCATCCAAGCTGATTCAAGTGATGCCACAGAGGGCACTATCCTCCTACAAAGAAACCATAAGGGGGACCTACAACCTTGCGCCTATACCTCAAAAAAACTTACAGACATAGAGATGCATTGGGCTGTTTGGGAGAAGGAGACTTTTGCAGTAAGATGGGCATTGCTAACTTGGCACTATTTCCTGGAAGGGAGCAAGATGCCTTTCAAAATATGGACTGATCATAAGAACTTAGAGGCACTAAAGACCCCTCAAAAGTTATCTCCCAAGCAAGTTCAGTTGGCACAGCATTTCAATCATTTTAATTTCACTCTAAAATACCTCCCTGGTATTTTGGCGGATGCCTTATCCAAAATGCCCTAATATAAAAGTTGCCGGAAGTTATTAATTCCATCATTCCTCTACCACAGTTAGCCTCTCAAGTAACCACAAGAGGTTAAACACAGGGGCAATCCAACAAGCTTGATAGTTGTTTAACACAAAAACTCAAGCAGGAACTAAAAATGGATCCCTGGCTCTGGGACAATAGATTACTACTAACCTATCAAGATGGGTTAGCTTGGAAGGGATCTAAATTGTACCTTCCGATTTCCCTCAGAATTCAAGCCCTTCAAGGTAGTCATGATGCAAAGCAAGTCAGTCATTTTGGTTTTCTAAAAACTTTGCATTTGGTGCAACGGCAGTTTTGGTGGCCAGGAATGAAAAAAGACATTGAAAGTTATGTAAAAAGCTGTGCCACCTTTGCAACTATAGAAAAATGCCCTGGTAAACCTCCTGGTCTGTTGCAGCAGGTGGCAGACCCTTCCCAACACTGGGAGGAGATAGCCATGATTTTATTGTGGAATTGCCTGAAAGCAGGGGCAACATAGTAACCTGGACTGTCATTGACCTTTTTTCCAAGCAAGTTCATTTCATCGCTTGTTTGGGGCTTCTGTCTGCCTAAAAACTAGCCAGGTTATTTTTGAAACACATCTATCAACTCCACGAAGCCCCCAAAAGAATTATATCAGACAACAGTGTTCAATTTATTGCAAAATTCTGGAGGGAGTTTGTGAAACTGATTAGGTCTACCTAGGGACTTTCATCTGAGTACAGATGGATTGGCAGAACGTACAAATGTAATGGTGGAACAATACCTCAGATGCTATGTTAACTACCAACAGATTAATTGGGAAGATCTCCTACCTTTCACTGAAGTGGCATACAATACAGTACACAGTAGCACTGGACTTACTCCATTCAAAATAGCCACCAGTTGGGAGTTTGTTCCTATTCCAGAATACCCCCAGGAGCCTCCCACTTCACAGACCCTAGATCAGTGGATGATCTCTTTGCAGAATGTAGGGTGAACATAAAAAAGCTTTAGCTGAAGCCACTAAGACTCATAAAGAACAAGCCAATAAGAAGCGATCTCCCCAGAGACCATTTCATGTGGGGGAGAAGGTTTATCTCTCTACTAAATACCTAATACTAAAATTACCTAGCAAAAATTTGGGACCTTAGTTTCTCGGTCCTTTCTCTATACAGGTAGTCCTCGAGTTACAAGTATAATGGAGCCTGCCCATTCCACTCGTAATGCAAAAACTCATGGGAGTGAATTTCATATCTCAAACGAGATCACTACCTTGCTTGTTAAGATGCACACAGTTCATTAAGTGCACATGAGGTATCTCAGGGTGGGGAAGGCCATGGAGGGCCTAATGATGGACCAGGCCCCCCAAAGGCCCCCAAGGCCACTAAAACACCTCATGCTTCCCCTTCCCTTCCTGCCACACCAGAGTCACTTACCTTGCAAAATCTGTCTCCCCTCTGCCATGGTTTCTTTCCCTTTGAGGGATAGTAGACTGCTTTGAAATGATTTTTGCGCTGACAATGGAAGCTCCTGAGTGCCATAATAATCATGTGAGTTAAAACACAAATTCTCTGCAAAAGAGATCATGGCCCATGGAAGCTTCCATTCTGGGGGAGGAAAGTTTGCTTCATTGGCACGCCTATGGGGCAAAGCATGGCATCGGAGTTGGCTAGGCACAGAAACTAATGCCGTTTGTGGCCCAGGTGCACTGCTTGCTCATGTGCCGGCCTTGGTTTGAGGGCAGAAACAAAGCCTTTGCAGGTGCAAAGTCCCCTTGCACCTGCATCCAAGCTGCTGGCAGAAGCGGCGGCAACAGCCACCTGAGTGGCCAAGATCTCCCCTACTCAGTCAGCCAGCCACCCCTCCCAACCTATTCCTTATCTGACCAGCCAATGGCACAAATCCTGACCGCTCTTCTCCTATTCATCCTTCCCACTCAAGCAGCAGCAGCAGCAGCTTAAGTTTCTCTGCTCTGTTCGAAACAAGGAAAGCACAGGCACAGAGCAGGATTGCTCTCAAGAAGGCTCATGCCCACCGGCCTTATTGAGAGCAATCCCGCTCTGCACCTCCACTTCTTTCCACTAGGACGGAGTGGAGAAACTCAAGCCTCTGCCGCTCATTTTTTAATCCAAAGGAAAGCTGAGAGAGATTGGAAGTTCCATGTGATTGCCAATGAAGCACTTCAGAAATGGAGCATTCCTTTCCTTGCAGTCATGCAAGGTGCGACTATGCCAGAATTATTATGTTTTGAATAGCCTCACCAGAGCATAAACACTCCACAATCCACAATGCCAAATCTTTACCCCCAGCCCACCCCAGGGCATCCACAATGCCAAATCCTAACCTTCACTCCATCCCAGGGCATCCACAATGCCAAATCCTAACCCCCATCCCACCCCAGGGCATCCACAATCCCCATCCACAATCCCCATTCCAGGGCAACCACATTCTTTCACTAAGGTCCTTTCCAGCTCCATTCTCCGTGTGCAGGGCAACAAAAGAAGTTTGTGGGACTAAAAAAAAAAAGATCAATCTGACCTTCCAACTTCTCGCGAAAAAAAAAGACCCAGTATACCTCGTTCAAACCAGGGTGGTTTCAGAAGTTTCTTATTCTTTTTGTTTCAGTATCTAAGCTACTCTTCTCCTTTACTCTTTTCATCATTTTCATGTTTATATTGGTAGAAATACAAAATATTACAAATGTAGGAAAGAAAGATATTTTGATCAGGGAGTTGATAAACATGCTGGGAAGACTGTCTTCCAAATTGACAAGGCATAGCTGTATTAGAATTTCTTTGGTACTTTTACTGTACTACAAAATCCTGAGAGTAGGAATGTAGGTAGGACTGAGATTCAAATTTCTGTAATTTAAATTTGAATTGAGATTCAAATTTCAGGCAATTAATGAACATGTGCCTGTTCATTAATATTAAGATCTTAATGAGGATTTGAATTGAGATTCAAATTTCAGGCAATTAATGAACATGTGCCTGTTCATTAATATTAAGATCTTAATGAGGATTAAGTGCAAATACCTGAAAGCAGATGTGAGGAAGGGCAGTGGGTATGGAAAAGTAACTGGGGACTGAATTTACTACATCGTATAAAAGTTGCCAGTCTGCTTTTATGATAAGGCACCCTCTTCAAGTTACAGTTTTTGTGACAGATGTTGAGAATCAAATTGCACTTGCAGCACATTGAAAGCTTGGAATTCTCCTAGTACTTACAAACAGGCTAAGCTTCCACAGTTGGAAGCTATATTTAAACCCCAAGGCTCTCTGTTTCATTATTGCATTATTCCTCTATACTATTAGCAATTAGTGGAAAGAAGAAAAAGTGATATTCAAAGTTCTATTAAAAACACTATTGCATTATGTGAAATAAAAAATATGGAAGCAATTTTCAGCTCAAAATTATTGTCCTTGCAGTGGATAGTACTGACATTAATTTGCAAGTTAATTATTTTAATATATATCAGGGAGGATGGGAATATGAATATTTTCTTCAACATACTATCATTATAATTCTAGTATTTTCATATTTTATTAACTTTAATTGGGATACATGAGTGAATAAGGACATTATAGAAAGAAAAAGAAATAGAAGGCTCAGAGATAAACAAATGGAGGTGTTGCTATCTTCTACAGATAGCAAATAAGCCTTTTCAGTGCTATGTTTGTATCTCTGTGCACATCACAACATATTGTTGGGAGGAATGTTCAGGCTCTCCTAGCCAGGATTCTCCCAAGCAGTGCAGAGAAGAACAAACAGAATGTGAAGCCAGCTACTGGAAAGAGAGGTTTAATCACGGAGATTAAAGTTGAGTGACAATTCAGCATGAATCCCCGACTAGCTAGACAGAATGGTCCTTAAATGTGAGTTCTTATACCCTGTCATGGTTTCCAAAATTGTCATTCCTGATTGGTGAGTTTAAAATTTGTCTTTTCTAAATATTCAACTGTCGGTGTTAGGAAGAATAGCTACAGTCAAAATGTATATTTTACCGAAAATACTCTTCCTATTTCAAACGATCCCTGTAAAATTGGGAAAGGTCTTCTTTGATGATCTAAATGGAACAATATTGAGATTCATCTGGCAAGGGAAGAAAGCACGAATTAAAGTGAAAATGTTACAAGAAGCTAAAAATAATGGAGGATTTGGTCTCCTGGACTGGAGACTATATTACCAAGCAGCCATCTTACCATGGCTTAAAGAATGGATTATGCTAAGAAATAAAAGACTATTATACCAAGAGGAGCACGACCTACAAATTGGTTGGCATGCCTTCCTATGGTATGAGAAAAATAAAACACATACATACTTCCAAAACCACTTTATAAGGAATGTATTCCTTTCAGAATGGGAAAGAATAAAGCAGAAAATTTATATTAAACTACCTGAGTGGCTTTCAACAATGGAAGCTTTTGCTTACCCAAACTTAATTAACTATGACAAAGTCGTTATTTACAAAGATATCTTAGATAAGGAAGGAAAATTGAAAGACAGACAAGACTTACAATGACAAGGTATTGACTTAGCATGGTGGCCATATTTACAAATTCAAACAAGATTTAGAAAAGATGCGAAGACAATGAGATTTTATAAAGAACAGACAGAATTTGATCAAATATTATTAAAAAACCTGATTAAGAAACTTTACAGATTTCTGCTAAACGTGAAGATAGAAGAACAACAAGTAAAAGAAACAATGATAACATGGGCAAAAAAACTTTGGATATGCTATAGATTTGGAAGACTGGCAAAAATTATGGGATAGAAATATTAAATTGACTAAAGCAGTTTCATATAAAGAAAATTTGTATAAAATGTTTTATAGATGGCATATGACACCAGTAAGACTACCCAAAATGTTCAAAAATACTTCAAATAATTGCTGGAAATGTAAACAAAGGCCAGATATTTACTACCCTATCTGGTGGGTATGCCCTAAAGCAAAAAAGTTCTGGCTTAAGATACATACATGGCTGGAAAAGTTGATTAAAATACAGATAGAACTTAAACCAGAACTGTTTTTGTTAGGAATATTAGGAGCTAAGTATGAGAAGGAGAATGAATATCTAATATTGCATGTATTGACAGCAGCGAGAATAGTATTTGCCCAATACTGGAAAAATGGAAACTTACTAACTGAAGAGATTTTAATCAAGAAAATTTTAGAGTGTGCAGAAATGGATAGATTAACCTTAGAGATTAAAGAGAAAGAGGATTCAATTTATTTTAAAACATGAGATAAGTTTTACCAATGGTTAGAAAAATGAACTAGCGAGAAATGAATGTGATATTTATTTTATTTTTTATTTTAATTAAATTTCTATACCGCCCTATTCCCGAAGGACTCATATGTTATTTTGAACCTATATTAACAAGGAGAATGATATGTATTGACCAACTGATACTGTTTATGATTATAGTTTAGCATATACATTACAGCTATGCACTATTATATTAATTAGCGTTAACTGAACATATGTACCTGGACAATAGTCTGTTTGCTAAAGCTTGAAAATGTTACTGGGGGGCAACCTCAATGTTGTTCCCAACCCTGTCCCAACCCCAATCCCGATCCTAACCCCACCCCGAACCTTAATCCCTATCCTGGTCCTACCCCCTCCCAAACCTTAAAAAAAATCAATAAAAACCTTTATAAAAAAATAAAAATAAAATTTGTCTTTTCTGATTTGTTGGTTAGTGTCTATTGTTGGGTTAATTTCTTTCTCAATTCTATCTAAAAAAATGTTAATTTTTGCTCCAGGAGGGCTCTGGTGTGATTATTTTATTGTTGTGTTATTTTTTAGTGTTTCTATTCTAATCCTGGCAGTCTTAATTGCTGTTAGCAGGTCCTGCCTTCCTGTGGTTTAGATTTGATATTTTGTAACCAGTGCATGTTACGTTTTTGTTTATTTAGCCTCAGGCTGCGCTGAGTCAGACTAGTTTGTATTTGGTTCTTCCTGTATTTGCCAAGGTATTTTCTCTTTGGGGTGAGGAGGGGGTGTCCTGCTCTCATCATTTCCCCCATTTTGGGCTATCACTGGTGTTTCAGTGATCAGCCCAACTGGTTCATATACTTGGTAGTGGTGGTCAATTTGGCACATCATGAGAGAGGTTTTCTTGCTCTATTCTTTGCCTCTGATGGGAGTTGTGCAGATCTTTAGGCATCTCAACCCTAAAGGAATTAATTGGCATAGGCAAAAAAAGGAGGACTCCACCTACTATGACTGTGATTATGCTAGCAATGAGAATTTTCAACCAATGAAAGTCTGGTAACCATGAGAAGAGCTAGGAACGGTCCCAGGATGATTGGTTATGTCCAATGTTCTGTGCTAGTTCTTTTAAATGTTTGATACCTTCTTCAATTAGTCCAGGTTGGTCAGATAGGTGGAAACAGCAAAGCCCACAGAATTCTTCACAGCCATGATTGTGCCTTAACAATAAGTAGTCAATAGCTGCTCTATTCTCGAGGGTTGCTTCTCTGACTTGCCTTGTTTAAGGCATCTAGGGCATGGGAGGTGATATTTAGGCTTTTAGCTAGGGTACATGCCAGGTTGTTTATGTTCCTTGAATTTCACGCTGCAAGCCCTGGCACTCCCACTAGAGAGACAACCAATGCAACATATTCAGCCTCGGTGAGGAGGGGGGCCTTTGAGTCATAGTCAGGAGGCAATGTGTGGAAGCTCCTCTTTTGCCGCCTTTGCAAGGAGGGCATTAACATGGTTAATTGCCCTAACGTGCAAGGGCCCCTGTGTAGTTTGCTGGCAGGTAGGAATAAGCTTTTAAGCCACACAGCAAAAACCATCCTGTAGGAAGTTTCATATGGCTGTATGAAGAGGTGATGGCCCTGGTTTTGTTGCAGGCCAGTTCAGTGTTAGTGAGGTTGTAGCAATTTGAGGCCTTAGGCATGTGGCATCTGGTTAGTGTGAAGCAGGTAGCTACTTGGGTTACAGCTGCCACCTGCAATATATACATGCTGTTGTCTGCACTGGTGCCCCAGTCAAAAATATTGGAATATGAGGCTGTGAGTGGAAACTCTCTTGGTGTCATTAGTGATGGCTCATGGTGCTATTGCTACTCTCATCAGGCATGTGGTCAAGATGTCTTTTACTGATCTACCCCTGGCAAGGCAAAACTCTGTGGTGTTCAGCACCTCCCTTGCTAAATATTCCCATACATTCCCCTTTTCTGGAAATAATTTTGGTTCTATGAACCCAGAGGTACATTTCAAACACAAAAATACAATAAAAATAATATACAGGAACTTAATAAAGATGAACTTAATTCCCTCCCCCATTTGTTTCAGTTTCAAAAAGGGTCTTATGCATCCACTCTTCGGTTTCTGGGTTTTTTCTAAGTCTCAGGGGTGGAACCTTTGGTGTTGCTTCAGGTATAATGCTGTGGTCTACGACTGCTAGTTTGATGTGGGTCCAATGGATCCGGGAATTCCTTTCGGTTACCTTGATTGCTGTCTGGGTGGTTAGCAGAACTTGAAAGGGCCCATTCCACTTTGGTTGTAGCGGTGACTTGCAACTGTATGAATTTATCCAAATCCAGTCCCCTGGTTCAAAAGAATGTAGGTTTTCTTCTAATGGTAAAGTTTGCATCAGGGCACTTTGCATCAGTTCTTTGGTGTAGAGATGTAAGATAGGATGATTTGCCAGGGTCGCCCCTCCATGCAGGGGATGTGGCTGCTGAGACAGCCTCTGACAAGACATAAGTTGCGTTTTGAACTGGGTGCTCACAGGATGGCTGGAAATTAGTCTGGGGCCAAACTTCCAGAGCTTCTGTAGAAGGAAGGAGGAGCTGTCAGCTCACAAAGGCTGCATTCTTTGGGGGAGTCGGGTCATAGTCCCGGGGTCTTAGAGTCTCTGCATGAGGGACATCCAGAAATAGTCCAGATGAAGGCACTCACGAGAAGCTACCTGTGGTGGCCAGGGTTGGATAAAGATATTGAGGCCCAAGTACACAGTTGCCATGTTTGCCAGCAATCCACACCCAAAATGTCTCAAGCCCCAGTCCACCGCTGGGAAACCACGCAAGCCCCATGGTCAAGAATCCACATTGATTTTGTGGGACCATTCCAGGGATAGCTGTTCCTCATTGTTGTGGACAGTCACTCTAAATGGTTAGAGGTCGCACCTGTCCCAACTATGACTACTGCCAGGACCATCCAGGAACTGCACAGAATCTTTGCCACACACGGGTTGCCTGACATTCTAGTATCAGACAACAGGGCTCAATTCACCACTGTGAAATTCCAGTTTATTTTTGAGGGCTAACATGATCAGGCACGCCACTTTGGATCCCTTTCATCCGGCCTCAAATGGCCAAGTGGAACATATGGTCCAGATGACCAAACAGTCCTTAAAGAGGATTGTAACCAGTAACTGGCAGCATCAGATGGCAGACCTTTTACTTTGGCAATGCACGACTCCCTGAACAGAATCCCAGCAAAACTCAGATGGGGACAGCACTTAATCACTAAGCTGGATCATCTGCACCCAGACCGAGTTGCCTCAGACACAGCACAGCCAAAACCACTGCGAAGTTTGCAAGTTGGCGACTGGGTTTGGGCATGAAACTATGGTCAAGGGGCACTGTGGGAGGTAGCTGTGGTTGGTAAGGTGTCAGGGCCACTCTCTTATGAAGTGGTCTTGGAAGACGGTCGAGTGCTACGCCGGCACATCGACCAACTGCTCAGGAGTTGGCTAGTCGCTAGCTCATGACTTACGTGAAACTTAAACCTAGGGTCGGCTCGACAGCGGTCTTGCATCAGAGCCTTCAGGCTCTGGCGAGACTCCCAGAAGAGGTGGCGGGGCACTAGCAGAGAGCAAGAAAACCCCAGAACACAGAGATCACACCCACTGAGCAAAACCAGCAGACTTCTCCAACTTCCAGCCTAGCTGAGACTGTTCCACCAATGGACATTGGCTCAGGTTTACCCGGACAGAACAGCCAAAGGGACACGGTTCTACCCATAGCAAATGGGTCCCACAGTCATGGTCTACCCAACCTGGGAGGCAAGCTGGTAGACCGGGAACCTCCAGTGGTCCCGAGACGTTCGGAGCGATCGTGAAGGCCACCTAAGTATTTACAGGACTATGTTCAATACTTGGCATTGTGAACTATCTAGGGGAAAGGGGTGTTATGTATTGGTAAATTACTTGAGAACCATTATTAATAGTTAACTGCTGAGTCTGTTTAAACTCCAGACTGCTTGCCTGCAGAATTGTTAACTTGTATTTTGGGAGGGAAATACTGCTTTAATTCCATTGGCCGCCACCTATCGGTGGTCCATATAAATAGAAGTTAAGCAGCAGTTAGTGCTGCTTCTGTGTTAACCTAATAAATGTGTTGGTGTTTGCAGCAATCACCTTGTCAATGTCTCACCGATCCCAAAACATAACAAAGGGGGTGTCCTAAAACCAGATCTTTTGATCATTACACAGTTCTACGGTGGCAGCCATGTCTCTTAAGCATGGAACAGTTCCTCTGGCTACTGGGTCCAATTGGACAGAGTAATAGGCTACTGGTCTGAGTGTTGGACCGAATTTCTGTGCCAGCACCCCTGAACCTACACCCTTACATTCATGGACAAAAAGGAAAAAAAGGCTTTCTGTAATCAGGGAGACCGGGGGGGGGGCGAGGCTAGAGTTTGTTTTATCCTTTGGAAGGTACTTGTTAATTCCTTTTTCCACTCAATAGGATCTGGTTGATCCTTTGCAGTTAATTGGATTAAAGGTTTTGCCATTTCCCCAAAAGAGAGAATCCAAAGGCGGCAGAATCCTAAGACCCCTAATAGAGCACGAACTTGGCGTTTTGTTTGTGGGTGTTCCATTCCTAAAATGGTCTTAATTCTCTCTGGTGCTAATTTTCTAATCCTGGGGCCAATAATATACCCTAAGTAAATCACTTACTTTTGTAGGTACTGTAGCTTTAAGGGTGAGGCTTTGTGTCCTCTTTCATCCAAGCATTCCAATAAGTGATAGGTATCTGCCTTACAACTTCCCTCTGATTCAGAAGCCAATAATAAATCATCCACATACTGGATTAAGGTAGAATTGTGTGGCAGGGAAATAGAAGCAAGGTCTTCCTTTAAAATTTAGAAAAATAGGGTGGGGGACGTGGTGTAGCCTTGTGGCAGCTGAGTCCAGGTGTACTGTTGTTTGTCCCATGTGAAAGCAAAGAGGTATTGTGATATAGGGTCCACAGGGATACTGAAGAAGGCTGCACAAAGATCCACTACTGTAAGGTGGGTGGCTGACGCTGGCACTTCTGTGATTATGCTGGCTGGGTTTGGTACTATAGGTGCTCTTGGTACCACGTGACTATTTATGGCTCTCATATCATGTACAAAATGATAAATGGGCTTTCCTTCACTGTCTAATTTGGGTTTCTGAACCAGAAAGATTGGAGTGTTACAGGGGGAAGTGCATTTGCGCAATACACCTTGTTTTAGATATGCTATTATTAGCTTCTGAATGGGCTCTATTGCTTTTGGCTATATTTTGTACTGGGAAATGCATGGTGGTGGTCCTGCCTTTACTTGAATCATAACCGGGGTGGTTCCCTTCAGTAATCCCACCTCAGTGGGATCCCACCCCCATAGAGAGGCCAGTAGGCTTCGGAGATCTATAGGCAGCTGGATCTCTTTTTCAATTGAACATACCATGGTAAAATGTGTGTGTTTGAATGTCTAAGTGAAGCCCTTCTGTAGTGCATTTAATGGTTACAAAGCAAGTCCCTGCCCATGAGGGACAGGGGAGATTGGGGACAAACGGTGAACGGGTGTTCTAGGGGAAAAGGGCCAACTTCCACTTTTAGGTTGTTTGTGAATTTGACTGGGATAATTTTCCCTCCCACCCCCATTATGTTATCCTTGGCCCCAGGCACTATTGAATCTTTAAAGGGTACCATAGTGATAGGAGAGGAGGTGGCTGCAGTGTCAATGAGACATTCATATGCCTTTCCCCCTATAGTTACTGTCAAAAGGGGCTCTCCATCAGGGTCATCCTTTAAGGAAATAGCCAGCCCATGAAATGTGGCCTTATAATCGCTTTCTAGTCAGGACATGTCATGTTCCTATTGCTCCCATTGGGGTCAGGCTCGGTCCCTATCTTCGTTCTGATGGTGTGTGGTTTCCCTAGGGAAGGGGGGTCTTGGTTGGTTATGACAATTCCTGTTTTCTCTGTTTTGACCTCCCCAGCAATTTTTGCTAAAATGTCCCTCCCTCCCTGGAGGCAATGCCTGCCAAACGTTTCCCTTTTAAATTCGCACTGCCGGCATTTTGTCCTTCCCTGGGGTGGGGTCTGTGTTGACTTTGTCTGCTATCCTTGTTTAACCTTGTAAAGACTTGTAAGTCTTTCCTTCTTTCTGCTCTACGCGTCTTTTCCTTCTCCCTCTGTCTGCTTCCTTTCTATCTTTTTCTTCTGCTAATTTTTCCCTCTGGTCAAATACAAAGTTTGTGATTCTGTGCAAGTCTGAGATGTCTAATGTCGACCAGTTAGAGACTATCTTATGAAAGTGCCCCCGGATATTACTTGCCAATTGATTAACAAAAGCAGCAGTGAGAATTTTCTGGTCCTTTTGACAGTCTAGGTCTAAATGAGCAAATGTGACTCCAGCTTCTAAGAGATGGACCCAGAAAGCATTCAGGGTTTCCTTGTCCCTCTGCGTTGTTTTTTGGAATTCAGACCAGTTCAGGGGCCTTTTCCCTATCTCCTAGAGGGCTTCCATTAAATTATTTTTAGCCCTCGTATGTTCGTCCCAGTGGTTTTGATCGTTATAGTCCCAGTCTGGGTGCTTAAGGGGCCAGGCAACTCTAGCAGGGGCTACTTGCCCAGGTGTAATTATTATAGGTTGCCTGGCTATCTTTTCAGGTTTTTTTGAAAAGCTTCATTAGCTTGTCTTTCGTTAAAAACACATGTAATAGTTGGGTCATCTCTGCCCAAGATGGATTGTGGGTTTTCACAATTGATTTTATAATTTTTATGATCGATTGGGGGTCTGATCGGAAAGTAGGAGTGTCCTTTTTCCAAACAACCAAGTCAGACGGGGAGAAGGGGGTGTGGGTTAAAATATGTTCAGCCTGGCCTCTCAATTAAATAAATAAATTGCCCGGGTATAGGCCTGTTCAGTAGGGGGCCATGATTTTTGGTTTGGTGTCGTCTAAGGGAGGCTGAGGTTTGGACTCAGTTTGAGCCTGGCTTTTTAATCTGGAAAGTTCAGCCCAGCAATACCAATAGGGTAGCTGGGCTGGTTCTATTCTGGATCTAAGTGCTTTCAGGGCTTTGAATTCGAATGTGCTGCCTTCTGGCCAAATCTGTTTCCCACACTCATCTTTAAGCAAAGCCCATTTTTTACATAATTCCTTTAACAGGTTCTTTTTCATACTTCCCTGGATGGGTAGCTGATTCCCGTCCTAGGCTTCAAGCAAGCTTTTCACTGGGGAGCTTATCTCGACCCTTGAACTAGAACCTCCCATGATTTCCTTATTCCTGATGCAGGGGTTCACTTTGGTTGTATCAGGTGCAGTGCACTGAAGCCTCCTGGTGAGACTTCCACCTACCACATGGTTTTTGGGGCAAAAATGGGCCCGTGGAGCACTCTAGATCCCTCACAGAGTATGTGCGCTCCTTTAGGGATCTACCACCACGGTTTCAGAGGAAAAAGGAGTCTGTTGAGGACTCTTCTGCTCCCCTGCAGAAGGTACGGGAGAGTCTCTTACTGGCTTTATCTTCACTTTTCACCATCACTGTTTGTGGACTTCAAATGTCCAAGAGGACCTCTGCTTGCTTTCCAGAGGTAAGGGATGTTCCTAGCTCGGGGCTTAATTTCCTAACTTGGGGTTTTTGCTTATAAATTATTAGTGGAAGGGGTCCTGGTCTACCAATATAAAAAAAGTTTCCAAAAGGGTTCCAGTCTACCAATGTAAAAAAAGTTTCTGAAAGGGGTCTGGTCTACCAATACAAAAGATTTTACAACACTTTTACTGCCCACTTGACTCTTCCTTTCTCAGAAGGTATCATGCTCCAATGTCCTCCCCTTGCTTTCCTGGGCCCTGCCGATCATGGCTCTAGGGGAGCTAGCAGCAGGCTGGGGTGCGGCTGCAGAGCATACAGAGGGGGTGAGATTCAGCTGATTTTCAGAGAAGGGTGTCCCACACATACATCCACACACTCTTCCTTTTGTTCTTTGGACCTTTTAAATCTAGGAATTTAAATTTGGTAGTACTTACCTTCTTTCCAGATAGCTGTTTGAGCACAAGACTCAAAAACTCCCTTTAATACTCATTGGTGACCAGGCAGGGTCTGTGGAGACTTCTCCGCTGAACAAGGTGTCCGCTGCTGGCTGGGTGATGGCTCTTCCGGGCCCAGTCCGGTGGCTGGGTGAGCTAGAAGTTCCTTCGTGGTCGCCAGGTAATTGTTGGGAGGAATTCCTCCCATTCAGGCTCTTCCAGCCGGGATTCTCCCAAGCAGCGCAGAGGAGAACAAATAGAATGTGAAGTCAGCTACTGGAAAGAGAGGTTTAATCATGGAGATTAAAGTTGAGTGACAATTCAGCATGAATACCCAGCTAGCTAGACAGAATGGTCCTCAAACGTGAGTTCTTATACCCTTTCATGGTTTCCAAAATTGTCATTTCTGATTGGTGAGTTTAAAATTTGTGTTTTCTGATTTGTTGGTCAGTGTCTATTGTTGGGTTAATTTCTTTCCCAATTTTTCTCCAGGAGGGATCCGGTGTGATTATTTTATTGTGTAATTTTTAGTGTTTCTATTCTAATCCTGTCAGTCTTAATTGCTGTTCTGCATTCCTGTGGTTTAGATTTGATATTTTGTAACCAGTGTGTGTTAAGCTTTTGTTTATTTAGCCTCAGGCTGCCCCTGAGTCAGACTAGTTTGTATTCGGTTCTTCCTGTATTTGTCAAGGTATTTTCTCTTTGGGGTGAGGAGAGGGTGTCCTGCTCTCATCAATATTTTCTGGAACTGAATCCAAAGTGCTGCACAAGCTTCATGTTTACCTCTTCACTTTTTCTATTTCATTTATTTCTATTTTCTCTCTTCTGTTTTCCCCTTGTTAATTCCTAGCCTAGATGTTACATATGCATGTGTGTGCATCTTCTCTTCCAAGGTAAGAGTGCATTTTAGGAACTAGACTATGCTTGGCATAACTTGCAGATTACTGCTTTTCTAAAATGCTGTTGGATTATTTACTATTTTTGCTGGTAGCAGACTAAGACTAGTACCCTTCTGGAAGCAATTCTTTTCATCAAACAAAAACAGTGATTATGGGGGATTGTCACAAATGCCACAATGATCCCAGGTGGTAACTGAATGAAGGGATTGCCTTACAGCAAGAATAAGGGACAGATGGAACGGAATCAGCAGGTGCTGTAATATAGTCACGTGGCCTAAAGGAACATTATGCTTAGCTGAGATAGCCAGCTGCTCTAACAAAGAGTTAAAGCACTGTAAGCATACCTTGATTTAAGAATGCATCTCCTTTCATGTCCCATATTTATTTTATTTAATTATCAAATTTCTATACTGCCCATCTCACCAGCTGGTTTATAATAAAACCATAAAAACATAATTAAAAGCAATATTAAAACAGAATTTTAAAAAAGTTAAACATTACAAAAGTTACTCCTAGGGTTGTATACCACTCTTACATGTTAGTTGGCAAAGCCAGGTGTTTACATTCTTCCCAAAAGCGGGGGCGGGGTTCACCTCACCACTGGAAGCAAGAAGTTCCATAGGGCAGGAGTAACAGCAGAAAAGGCTCTCTTCCTAGACCTTACCAGTGGAAATTATTTAACCAATGGGGTTCGCACCAACAACTCCCTGGTTGATTAGATGGGACAGGATGATGACGGTTCCTCATATGTTTAATTTTCAGATATTAGGCATTTGGCTTTTATAAGCAATTAAAAATGATGAAAGATTGAATTTGGGTTGGTCACCGGGACCAGAGATTTACTCTTCCGAGCTTTCGGACTCATGCTGGAGCCCATCTTCAGGGAATTTCTTTTATTGGAATATGTGCTTTGGTCTATTCAATTAAAAATGACTCTACAGGTGAAACTCAAAAAATTAGAATATCGTGCAAAAGTTCATTTATTTCAGTAATGCAACTTAAAAGGGGAAACTAATATATGAGATAGACTCATTACATGCAAAGCAAGATAGTTCAAGCCGTGATTTGTCATAATTGTGATGATTATGGCTTACAGCTCATGAAAACCCCAAATCCACAATCTCAGAAAATTAGAATATTGTGAAAAGGTGCAATATTCTAGGCTCAAAGTGTCCCACTCTAATCAGCTAATTAATGCATAACACCTGCAAAGGGTTCCTGAGCCTTTAAATGGTCTCTCAGTCTGGTTCAGTAGGAATCACAATCATGGAGAAGACTGCTGACCTGACAGTTGTGCAGAAAACCATCATTGACACCCTCCATAAGGAGGGAAAGCCTCAAAAGGTAATTGCAAAAGAAGTTGGATGTTCCCAAAGTGCTGTATCAAAGCACATTAATAGAAAGTTATGTGGAAGGGAAAAGTGTGGAAGAAAAAGGTGCACAAGCAGCAGGGATGACCGCAGCCTGGAGAGGATTGTCAGGAAAAGGCCATTCAAAAGTGTTGGGGACTTTCACAAGGAGTGGACTGAGGCTGGAGTCAGTGCATCAAGAGCCACCACACACAGACGGATCCTGGACATGGGCTTCAAATATCATATTCCTCTTATCAAGCCGCTCCTGAACAACAAACAACGTCAGAAGCGTCTTACCTGGGCTAAAGAAAAACAGACCTGGTCTGTTGCTCAGTGGTACAAAGTCCTCTTTTCTGATGAGAACAACTTTTGCATCTCATTTGGAAACCAAGGACCCAGAGTCTGGAGGAAGAATGGAGAGGCACACACTGCAAGATGCTTGAAGTCCAGTGTGAAATTTCCTCTGTCTGTGTTGATTTGGGGAGCCATGTCATCTGCTGGTGTTGGTCCACTGTGCTTCATTAAGTCCAGGGTCAACGCAGCCGTCTACCAGGAGATTTTGGAGCACTTCATGCTTCCTTCCGCAGACGAGCTTTATGGGGATGCTGACTTCATTTTCCAGCAGGACTTGGCACCTGCCCACACTGCCAAAAGCACCAAAACCTGGTTCAATGACCGTGGGATTACTGTGCTTGATTGGCCAGCAAACTCGCCTGACCTGAACCCCATAGAGCAGGGGTGTCAAACTCAATTTCACTGAGGGCCGCATCAGCATTGCGGTTGCCCTCAGGGGGCCGGGTGGGTGTGGCCTACTGGCCGAGCATGGCCAGCTCTACATCGTTCGCATCAAGGGTGCCTATGGGGGCCTGGGCAGGAGTGGGACAGATCTGAGGGTCTCTGGCAGAAGGAGGGTCTCTGGGCCAGAGCCAAGGCAGTGGGGGCTGTTCCCTCACTGTTTCCAGGATGGCTTCACGGGCCACATGAAACCACTTTGCGGGCCGGATCTGGCCCCCGGGCCTTGTGTTTGACATGTCTGCCATAGAGAATCTATGGGGCATTGCCAAGAGAAAGATGAGAGACATGAGACCGAACAATGCAGAAGAGCTGAAGGCCACTATTGAAGCATCCTGGTCTTCCATAACACCTCAGTAGTGCCACAGGCTGATAGCTTCCATGCCATGCCTCATTGAGGCAGTAATTGCTGCAAAAGGGGCCCAAACCAAGTACTGAGTATATATGTATGCGTATACTTTTCAGAGGTCCGATATTGTTCTATGTACACTCCTTGTTTTATTGATTGCAAGTAATATTCTAATTTTCTGAGATTGTGGATTTGGGGTTTTCATGAGCTGTACGCCATAATCATCACAATTATGACAAATCACGGCTTGAACTATCTTGCTTTGCATGTAATGAGTCTATCTCATATATTAGTTTCCCCTTTTAAGTTGCATTACTGAAATAAATGAACTTTTGCACGATATTCTAATTTTTCGAGTTTCACCTGTATATATTACATATATTATTTGGTCAATTTCTCCATAGAAATAGTAGCATTTCTTGTAATAATTTTAATTAGGTAGATTAAACTGTGAAATAGTAACCTGCATGGGCTAATCTAGAGTCTAATCTATTTTCTTTTTTTTAATTAAAGAGTTTTACAAAAAAAAATTACAATACATATCCCCAAAACCCACCTGCCCTAAACCACCCCCCTTCCCCCCCCACTTCCCAGAGCTGAATACAGGGTCATAGATATAATAATCATATTCTAACTAAAATTATCCATTATAAAATTAACCAAATTCATAATGTGCTTTAACTCCCCTTTAACATTGATACATTCAAATTATTAAAAACATAATAATAACTTAAACAAAAATATAATCAGTACTAATACTAAAATTAACAATCTAAAATCTACTCATAAGCTAAATGGAACTTTTTAGTCCCATATTTATTCTGAATATAATCTATCCATCTCCTCCAAACTGAAATATATCTTTCTTGCGAGTGATCCTTCAAATAAGCAGAAATCTTAGACATTTCTGCAAGATTTGATACCTTAAGTACCCATTCTTCTATAGTAGGCAAACTATCCTTCTTCCAATATTGTCCCACCAGTAACCGTGCTGCTGTTATCAAATTCAACATCAAATCGATTTCTTTAGTATCACAATCTACAACAATACCCAATAAAAACAATTGTGGAGAAAACTTTATCTTTCTCTTAAAAATCTTTTGAATGTTCCACCAAATTTTAATCCAAAAAGCTTTTATATTTCTACAAGTCCACCACATATGAAAATAAGTAGCATCTAAACTACCACATCTCCAGCATTTAGACTGTAGGTTAGGATACATGTTAGACAACTTTTTGGGATCCAAATGCCATCTATAAAACATTTTATAAAATTTTTCTCTTAAAATTTGAGCCTGAGTAAATTTAACATTTCTGACCCAGATTACCTCCCAAGTATCCAACGGAATTGGTTCCTGTATGTTTTGTGCCCACTTTATCATACAATCTTTAACTAATTCCATTTCTGAGTCCAATTCAATTAAAACATTATATATCCTCTTTATATGTGCACAATTTAAATCTCTAATTTGTTTTACTAAGTTTTCATCTCTAATTGTAATGCCAACCTTCTGGTCCAGCTTCCACCTAGCTTTCAGTTGGGTGTATTGGAACCAAGAGTAACTTATGTTTTCTTGTTTTAACTCATCTAATGATTTAAGTTGCCAATTATTCCCTTCCAATCTAAGTAATTCCTTATAGGAAAACATATCCAAACTCACTCCCATAGATACACCTTCTATTGCGTGTCCGGGAATTCCCCAAATCGGTATTTTATAATTTAACTTATAATAATACTTTTTCCAGACACGCAGCAAGGCACTTCTAAGAATATGAGATTTAAAAGCCCTGTCTACCTTTTTATCATAAAGCAAATATGCATGCCATCCATGTACCAAATCCCACCCCTCAAGGTGAAGTATTCTTTTATTAGTTAAATTAAGCCAATCGCTAACCCATGTCATGACCACCGCATCATAATACAATTTCAAGTTAGGAGCCAAGTTAGGCCCTCTTTCCCTAGCATCTTGCAGATTCTTAAATTTAACTCTTGGTTTCTTCCCCGCCCAGATAAATTTGTTAATACCCTTCTGCCATTCATCAAGGTTGGCATCCTTTTTCAATATAGGTATCATTTGAAACAAAAAAAGAAACTTCAGCAGAACATTCATTTTAACAGCTGCGATTCTTCCCAATAGAGATAATTGTAATTTTTCCCAATTATTTAAATCCTTTTGTATCTTCAACCATAGTGTTTCATAGTTATTCTTATATAATTTTGCATTTGAAGCTGCAATATACACTCCCAAATACTTAACCTTTTTTACTATTTCAAAACCTGTTAATTTAATTAACATTTCCCTTTCACTCATAGACATATTCTTAGACAATATCTTAGTCTTATTACTATTTACCTTAAACCCTGAAACCTTACCATACTGAGTTATAATTTCCATCAAATCTATAACCAATTGTATCTGTTGAGATAATGTCACAACCAAGTCATCAGCAAAAGCTCTCAATCTATAATCATTCTGTTTTATTTTAATTCCCTTTATCATAGAGGACTCTCAAATTTTAATTAATAAAATCTCTAACGTTAATACAAACAACAATGGTGATAGGGGGCATCCCTGTCTTGTACCTTTTTCAATTTTAAACATCTCTGTTAACCCCCCATTATTTATAATTTGTGCAGTTTGTTGTTGATATATAGCTTTAATAGAATGTAAGAATCCTTCTCCAAAATTCATTTCCTCAACAACTCTAAATAAAAATTGCCAATTCAATTGATCAAAAGCTTTTTCTGCATCCAAAAATATCAATGCTGCAGGGACTTGGTTGTTCTTATCCAAATATTCAAGCAAATTTACAATTTGTCTTACATTATATTTCATATACCTTCCAGATATAAATCCCAATTGATCACTATGAATCATTTGCTTTAAAATTTGCATTAATCTATTAGCCAATACTTTGGCAAAGATCTTATAATCTATATTCAAAAGCGATATAGGTCTATAATTTTTAGGTTGAGTAAGGTCTTGATCCTCCTTTGGAATCAATGATACAAAGGCTGTCCTCCAAGATGGAGGAACTGCTCCTCCAGTCTGAATTTCATTAAACAACATCTTTAAAGGTTCAATCATTTCAACCAACAACATTTTATAATAAATTGCTGTTAATCCATCTTTCCTGGGGCCTTGCCCACTTTCAACTGTTTAATAGCTAAAGAGATTTCCTCTGATGTTATTAAGCGGTTCATCTCAAGTTGTTGTTCTTTTGAAAGTCTAGGAAAATGTGCTTCCTGTAAATATTTATCTATATCTAAAGCTTGTATGTTTTCTCTAGAATATAATTTCGAGTAAAAATCTAAAAACCTCCTCTTAATCAATTTTTGTTGATAGACTTCTTTTCCTTTATATTCTATTTTATCTATAGTACGTAATTTCTGTTTCTTCCTTAATTGATAAGACAGCCACCTACCAGGCTTATTAGTGTTACAGAAAGCATTATGCCTAGCATAACGCAAATTAGTTGCTACTTGGTCAGCCATTAGCATACTAAATTGTTCTTTCAATAAATGTGTCGAGGTCCTTAAATTATTATCCAGTGGATTCAAAATAAAATCTTTCTCCTTAGATTTAATCTCTTCCTCAAGATCTTTACGTTTTTGCATTTCCTTACGCCTATAAGCATTATTCATATAAATCAAGACCCCTCTCATGTAAGCTTTACTAGCATCCCAAACCATTCCCATCGATGTACCTTTATGCATATTTATAACAAAAAATTCTTTCAGATGTTCTCTACATTTCTGCAAAAACACCTCATTTGTAAATAGATTTTCATTCAATCTCCAGGATCTTCTATTATCATCTTCAGCAAAGAACTCCAACCAAACAGGACTATGATCCGACAATGTCCTAGGAAAAATCTTAACATTCTTAACCCTAGAGAGAAGATCAGTAGTAATTAAAATAAAATCAATCCTAGAGAAAGATTTGTGTCTATCCAAAAAAAAAGTAAAATCTCTGTCCTTCATATTCCTTTCCCACAATACATCTCTTAGCTCCAAATCCTCCTTCAAATCAAAAAAGGCTTTGGGCAGTTTCGAATAATTAGAAGGGTTTTTAAAAGATCCCTTCTTATCTTCAAATTAGTCCAAAACTCCATTCCAGTCCCCCCATCATAATAACAGATTTGTAATCCAATTCGATTAGTCTTTGATGTAAAAATTTAAAAACTTTTGCTGTTGTTGATTTGGAGCATATAATCCAATAAGAAGAACTTTCATTCCTTGTAACATCAGTTCAATACTAACATATCTCCCTTGTTTATCCGATTCAATTAATCTAGCCGAAAAATCTTTTCTTAGATAAATGACCACTCCAGCCTTCTTGTCCGGAGCACAGGCTGCAAAATGTGTTCCCAACCGGGAATTAACCAAAAACCTTTGGTCCTTTAACACAATATGAGTCTCTTGTAAGCAAACAATATCATTTTTATGTTGTTTCAAATAGTAAAATACTTTCTTTCTTTTCTGTGGTGAGTTTAAGCCATTAACATTCCATGTCAGGAACTTCACCATCTCTGGTGACCAGGAGCCTTTGGAACATGACCTGAAGATCACCTGTTGCTCTCTTCAGGCATGCTCCTCCCACAGGCTCTGAAACAGCTGCATCTTGTGTAGTTAAACCAGATACAAGCTTCTGTTTTTGCTCTTTTTCCTTACGCTTGTATGCAACCCTAGTCATCCTCTGTTCTCTCGGGTCCTCCTTTAACACCAAACTCTGCTCCATAGTCTCAGCCTGCTGCATCTCCTCAAGAGGCAGTGACATTGCCCCTTCACTCAACTGTTTATCTTCTTGTCTTACTTCTGTTCTTTTAACTCGAGGAGACGGTGGTGAACCTGCTTTAAGGACCTTAGTATAAAAATCTTTTGCTTTCGAAATTGTATTCAACCTATACCTCATCCCTGCATAATTCACCACAATTCCAATGGGTATTTCCCATCTAAACTGAATTTGTCGCTTCTTAAGCTCATCAGACAAAAAGGCGAAGTCTTTCCTTTTTCTAAGAATTTTTGGGGGTATCTCCTTTAAAATTATAATATCTTGGCCTGCAATTTGGAATCTTTCCCGGTAAAAAGCTTGGATGATTGGTATTTTTTTCTGTCTAGCAATCCAGGAATTAACCCTAAATGTCTTATCCATCTCTTTAACTAATTCTTCAGGTTCACATTTCAAGACAGGAGCCACTGCCTGTGCCACTTCCCATTCCAAATCTTCTTTAGGGTTCTCTCTCAAACCCCTTATACGCAATACAAACTCCATGTCTCTATATTGTGAAATGATAATTTCATCTTCTGTTCTGTCAATTTTAATCTCTACTCTGTCCAATTTCTGTTCAGCACTGATAATTTTATTTTCCAAATTCTCAGCATAGTCCATAACTGAATCCACACGAACATCCAGGCGTTCAATGTGTGCAGCCAAGCCCTGAAGTGCAAGCACTATATCCTCCCTCATCTGCTTGTTTTGATTAACAAATTCTTCCTTTGTTTCCTTTGTTTCTTGCTGTAATAATCTATTTTCTTCATGTAGACATTCTGTGTTGTGAAATCATCATTAGGTTTCTGTTGTATTGATCCATGGACTGAATTTAACATTTGGATTATTTACTATTTTGCTTCTGCTTGATCTTTTATGGACCTGTGCTTCTAAATTCTAATTTAGAATTTCTGTGTCTTTCCATGTTCTGGTTAGCTATCAGTTGTGTTATCTTTGGCTGAAGATTTCTTCATACTATAGCAAAAATGCCTTGTGTTTGGGTGTTGGCTAAGAGCTATAATCACACATAATAATTGGAACCAAGAACATCTGTTGAAATTTGATGAGAGAAACAGATTGCTATCAAAAAGAGGCACTGAATTCAAGCAATTAACTCTGCAAACTGTTACCATAAGCACAGGAACCATAAGGCACTAGCACAGGTATGCCAAACTCACAATGTCACATGACGTGTTGCGACGTATTGTGACATTTTTTCTATTGCCGGTAATGGGGTACATATAGTTTCGCCATGATGCACCCGGCCAACAGTTTGACACCCATGCACTAGTACGAAGCATAAGCAAGGGAATAGTTAATTAAGATATTATCTACCTTGGTAATAATAGCAGAATTGCAAACTGTGAGAATTTATAAACTACCAGACAATATGTAGGAAAATGGCAAATAAAGACAACAGGGAAATGGGACCCCTGAAGTGTTTGCATCCATTCTGAGATAAGGTACAATTTCCCCTGAAGGGCTCACACCTTTGGATAAATTGGTACCAAGAGAAAGTCTTTGTGCATAGGAAAGAGGAAAATGGGTGTTTTTTCAGACACTAGGAGGAAAAAAGTATATCATATGTTCTTGGAAGCTGAGACCTCTTTATTATCTGATTGGGGAAAAAATCCATATAATTCAACTCCTATTGTTGGAATGCCATTATACGCATTATACAAAAATTAGGGCATGAAACTTTGGTGCTGCTCCTGCATTGGCATCACATCCATCTCTTGTGATCACCAGCCATCATTCTTCTTGGACAATCGAACTAATTTTATTTCAGGGAGCAGGGGGAAGTCTGCTATAGCACAACTGAAAGCACATAGTTTCTGATACAATAGTGGAGTTCCATGAAGCTTGTGGATGATCCATTTTCCCATTTATTCTTTTGAAACTTTGCCTTGTTCTGCCCTTTGCTATCTGACCTTGGAGCTTTCCCCAAGGCAGTATATCTATGATTATTATAATAATAATAAGTTGGAAGGGACCTTGGAGGTCATCTAGTCCAACCCCCTGCTAAGGCAGGAAACCCTATACCAGGGGTCGGCAAGCTGAAACAGTGAAAGAGCCACTCGGAACCGGTTCCCTCACAAAAGAAAAAACTGGGAGCCGCAAAAAAGAGTGCACATGCGCACGCATGCGCAAAACAAGAGGCTGATCAGCAGCTGGGTGTATGCATCCTCCTGGGAGCACTGGCAACTTCGTAAGGCCAGTCCCAAATTTCACAAATGGAAATTGAGGGAGATTGCCAGGAACACGAGATCAGCGTTTCTCAGCCCTTCTTGCAGTCTCCTTCTCTCTGTTTCAGCTTGCTTTCGGCTACTTTTCTTTTGGGGGATCCAGCCTCTGCCGCCCCCTTCTATCAACAGCTAGATGCCCCGAAAGAAAAGCAGCCGAAGGTAGCAGCTCTGCAAGTCTCCGCCAAGAGAATGGGGCGGCGGAGGCTGGATCCCCCGAAAGATGTCTCTGCTGAGATGAGAGAATGGGGCGGTGGAGCGCTCCGCCAAGAGAATGGGGTGGTGGAGGCTTGCCGCCCATTCTCTCAGCAGAGACTTCTTTCGGGAGATCCAGCCTCTGCCGTGCTGCACCGAGAGAACAGCAAGCCGCCCCATTCTCTCGGCGGAGCACTCCACCGCCCCATTCTCTCGGCGGCTTGCCACCCCATTCTCTCATCTTGGCGGAGACTTCTTTCGGGGATCCAGCCTCTGTCGCCCCCTTTACTCAGCTGGGCTCTGCCGAGACGAGAGAATGGGGCAGCAAGCCGCTGAGAGAATGGGGCAGTGGAGCGCTCCGCCGAGAGAATGGGATGGCTTGCTGTTGGTGTGGTGCGGCGTGGCAGAGGCTGGATCCCCCGAAAGAAGTCTCTGCCGGGAGAATGGGTGGCAAGCCTCCACCGCCCCATTCTCTCGTTTCAGCGGAGACTTCTTTCGGGGGATGCAGCCTCTGGGCAGCTGAGAGAAGGGGGCGGCAGAGGCTGCATCCCCCGAAAGAAGTCTCTGCCGAGAAAATGGGCGGCAAGCCTCCACCGCCCCATTCTCCCAGTGGAGCGCTCCACCGCCGCATTCTCTCGGCGGCTTGCCGCCCTATTCTCTCATCTCGGCAGAGCCCAGCTGAGAGAAGGTGGCAGAGGCTGCATCCCCCGAAAGAAGTCTCCGCCGAAAGAATGGGCAGCAAGCCTCCACTGCCCCATACTTGGCGGAGCGCTCCACCGCCTCATTCTCTCGTCTCAGCGGAGACTTCTTTTGGGGGATCCAGCCTCTGTCACCCCCTTCTCTCAGCTGGGCAGCTGAGAGAAAGGGGCGGCAGAGGCTGGATCCCCCAAAAGAAGTCTTCGCCGAGAAAATGGGCGGCAAGCTTCCACTGCCCCATTCTCTCAGCAGAGGCTTGCAGAGGTGGCGGCGGAGCTGCGCATGCAGCTCTCCAAACCGCCGTCGCCCGTTTGGAGAACTGCTGCCTTGTCAAACATGGACGAAGGCAGCAGCTCTCCAAACGGGGCGGTGGAGGTTTGGGGAGCTGCACACGCAGCTCTCCAGCCCGCCGCTCTCCAAACCTCTACCGCCTCGGTTGGAGAGCTGTTGCCTTCGTCAAACATGTATGAAGGCAGCAGTTCTGCAAACGGGGCGCTGGAGGTTTGAAGAGCGGCAGGTTGGAGAGCTGCGCGCGCAGCTCTCCAAACCGCCGCCGCCCGTTTGGAGAGCTGCTGCCTTCGTCCATGTTTGACGAAAGCAGCAGCTCTCCAAACTGGGGGGTGGAAGTTTGGAGAGCTGTGCACGCAGCTCCCCAAACCTCCACCACCCCATTCTCTCAATGGGACTTTTTTATTCCCACTTTTTTTCCAGAATGGCAGAGGAGGACTGGGAGCCGCAGGAGACGGCTTAAAGAGCCGCATGCGGCTCCGGAGCCGCGGGTTGCCGACCCGTGCCCTATACCATTTCAGACAAATGGCTGGCCAGTCTCTTCTGAAAAACTTCCAGTGTTGGAACATTCACCACTTCTGGAGGCAGGTTGTTCCACTGGATAGTTGTTCTAACTGTCAGGAAGTTTCTCCTTAGTTCTAGGTTGCTTCTCTCCTTGACTAGTTTCCATCCATTGCTTCTTGGCCTGCTTTCAGGTGCTTTGGAAAATAGCTTGGCTCCCTCTTCTTTGTGGCAGCCCCTGAGATATTGGAACACTACTATCATGTCACCCCTCACCCTTCTCTTCATTAAACTACACATACCCAATTCCAGCAACCGTTCCCTATATGTTTTAGCCTCCAGTCCCCCAAACATCTTTGTTGCTCTTCTCTGTACTCTTTCTAGAGTCTCAACATCTTTTTACATCGTGGTGACCAAAACTGGATGCAGTATTCCAGGTGTGGCCTTACCAAGGCATTGTAAAGTGGTATTAGTACTTCACGTGATCTTGATTCTATCCCTCTGTTAATGCAGCCTAGCACTGTGTTGGCTTTTTTGGCAGCTGCAGCACGCTGCTGGCTCATATTGAAGTGATTGTCCACTAGGACTCCAAGATCTCTCTCACAGTTACTACTATTGAGCAAGGTACCACCTATACTATACCTGTGCATTTGATTTTTCCTGCCTAAATGTAGAACCTTACTTTTTCACAATTAAATTTTATTTTGTTAGATAGTGCCCAGTGTTCGAGTCTGTCCAGATCCTCCTGTATCTTAAGCCTATCTTCTGGAGTATTGGCTATTCCTCCCAGCTTGGTGTCATCTGCAAATTTGATGAGTTCCCCATCTACCCCCTCATCCAAATCATTGATGAAGATGTTGAAGAGCACTGGGCCCAGAACAGAGCCCTGGGGCACCCCACTACACACTTCCTTCCATGTAGATGCAGTTCCATTGAGGACCACACGCTGAGTACGGCCTGTCAGCCAGCTACAAATCCATCTGGTGGTGATGCTATCTAATCCACATTTTTCTATCTTATTGCTATATTACAGTTGGAAAAGGCCATTTGGCCATCACATTAAACCTGTTAACTGTTGGCCAACCCTTTGCTCTTAATCCTAGTCAGTTTCGCAATCCCTGGGAACAGTCCAGATGTGCAGGAATACTGGAAATATAGAGAATGATTATAGCTTGCAGGGCAGGGGACCATGAATGATTTTTTACATTCTTCTGTTAGTGGGTTAGAGAAAACACTGATGAACTCATGATACTTCCTGTCTTTTGTCTGTGTTCC